>NC_080112.1:72267761-72453462 GCF_950005125.1 Chionomys nivalis
AGATATTCTAGTCCTATGGGTTGAAGATGGATGCCCCAGTGTTACAGAGAACTGTCCTACTGTAGGTGGAAGTTTCTGTCCCACCCAGTCCTACAGCCATTCATTCCCAAAGAAACACATAGAGGCTTATATTAATTATAAACTGTTTGGCCTATTTGCTCGGGCTTATTATTAACTAGCTCTTGAAACTTAACCCATAATTCTTATCTATATTTAGCCACATGAATTGGTATTTTTCTCAGTAAGGTATTCTCATCTTGCTTCTTCTGCATCTGTCTGGTGACTGTGTCTCTGCAGCAAACACAAGGGCAACAAAATTTATAAAAGAAGCAGTTTCGGCTAAAATCACATATTGACCCTCCCACAGGAATAGTGGGTGACTTCAGCACACCACTTTCACTAATCAACAGATCATCCAGACAAAAACTAAAAGGAGGAATGCTGGAGCTAACTGACATTTTAAACCAAATGGATCTAATATATATTACAGAACATTTTACCTAACTACAAAAGGAAATACATTCTTCTTAGTAGGTAATAGAACTTTCTTCAAAATTGATCTTGTGGGGGCTGGAGAGATGCCTCAGAGGTTAAGAACACTGCCTGCTCTTCCAAAGGTCCTAAGTTCAATTCCCAGGAACCATATGGTGGCTCACAACCATCTGTAATGGGGTCTGGTGCCCTCTTGTGACCTGCAGGCATACACACAGACAACATTGTATACATAATAAATAAATAAATAAATAAATAAATAAATAAATAAATATTTTTAAAAAATTGATCTTGTATTTGGACACAAAACAAGTCTCAATAGATTTAAGAAAATTGAAAGAGGACCCCACATTCTCTCTGATCACCATGGATTAAAACTGAATATCAACAATACAAACAAAAGAAAGTATACAGACTCATGGAAACTGAACAAGTCACTGAGTCACTGCTGAATTGAAAAACTTTTTATAACTGAAGGAGAATGACTACACAGCATACCCAAACCTGTATACACAATGAAGACAGTTCTAGGAGACAAATTCATAGCACTAAGTGCCTACATAAAAAAATAAGAGAGATCTCATATTAACAACTTACACACTTGAATGTATAGAAGAAAAAGAAAAAAATCACAACAAGAGGAGTAGATAGCAGGAAATAATCAAACTGAGGGTTAAAATCAAATCAAAGAGCTCTTTGGGCACATAACACCATCCAGCTCAGTCTGTCTGGTGCTGGGGGCAAATCCTCAGGGCAAGTAGGCAGGCGAGACTTCCTTTGTTTCACTGGCCTGCCTGCACCAAGCAAGGCAAGGGCTTTGTTTACGAACTACCCAACCTGCACGGAGATCTGATCTAGGCACCAGGAGAGACAGCAGCGGGGTGAGTTTGTGACCGGCGGCGGCGGAAGCAGCCCTGGACAGGGAACTCTGAAGTTCCTCATCCCCCACCCTATACTCCCTGGGCTCCCTGCAGGGGCTCTACACCCTGCATACTGCCTCTCTCTTCTTGTCCCACCCAGCTTGCATCCAGAACCCTTCTTCCTTCTGCCCCCTTTCCTCTTTGGGCACATAACATCATCCAGCTCAGTCTGTCTGGCGCTGGGGGCAAATCCTCAGGGCAAGTAGGCAGGCGAGACTTCCTTTGTTTCACTGGCCTGCCTGCACCAAGCAAGGCAAGGGCTTTGTTTATGAACTACCCAACCTGCACGGTGATCTGACCTCGGCACCAGGAGAGCCATCAGTGGGAGAGCTAATCTGGGTACCAGGAGAGCCGTCTTTGGGCACGGAGATCTGATATTGGTACCAGGAGAGACATCACTGGAGCACCAGGAGAGCTATCACTGCAGAGTGCCATCACTGGGAAGGTACATCAGTAGGCAAGGAGACCTGATCCGGTAAAAGAAGATCCATAGGGGAGCATTCGGAGAAAGAGATGGGCAGGCGCCAATGCAAGAATTCACCCAACAATCTGAAAAACTATATGAAACCACCAGAACCCAGCGACCTCACAACAGGAGGACATGAACACCTTAATCATGAAGAAGTAGATAAAATTGACTTTATGAAAGTGATTGACGCCCTTAAACAGCATGTAAAAAAATGCCCTTATAGAAATGGATGAGAAGTATAACAGAAAGTTTGAAGAACTGAGTAAATCAGTGAATGATACCCTAGGAAACCAAGGAAAAACAATCAAACAGATAATGGAAACAGTTCAAGACTTAAAAGCTGAAATGGAGGCAAAGAAGAAAACACAAACAGAAGGCCAGCTGGACAGGGAAAATCTAGGTAAACGAATAGAGACTACAGAAGCAAGCATAACCAACAGAATACAAGAGATAGAAGAAAGAATCTCAGATTCTGAAGATACCATAGAGAAAATAAACACGCTGATCAAAGAAAACAGCAAGGCCAACAAATTCTCATCACAAAACATTCAGGAAATATGGGACACAATAAAAAGACCAAACCTAAGAATAATAGGAATAGAAGAAGAAGAAGCGCAGCTCAACGGTCCAGAAAATATATTTAATAAAATTATAGAAGAAAACTTTCCCAACCTAAAGAAAGATATACCTATGAAGGTTCAAGAAGCATACAGAACACCGAATAGGCTGGATCAAAAAAAAAAAAACATCCTCTCGCCATATAATAATCAAAACACAAGGCATACAGAATAAAGAAAGAATACTAAGAGCAGCAAAGGAAAAAGGCCAAGTTACTTATAAAGGTAAACCTATCAGACTTACACCTGACTTCTCTATGGAAACCATGAAAGCCAGAAGGTCCTGGATAGATGTACTGCAGAAACTAAGAGACCATGGATGCAAGCCCAGACTACTATACCCAGCCAAGCTTTCGTTCACTATAAATGGAGAAAACAAAATTTTCCAGGATAAAAACAAATTTAAACAATACGTAGCCACAAATCCAGCCTTACAGAAAGTAATAGAAGGAAAATCACTAATCAAGGAGTCCAACAATGACCACAGTAACTCAGACATCTAGAGACCCTTTACCAGCACATCTCAAAGAAGGGAAACACAAAATCTACTACTAAAAAAAATGACCGGAGTTAACAACCACTGGTCATTAATATCACTTAATGTCAATGGACTCAACTCACCTATAAAAAGGCACAGACTAAGAGATTGGATACGAAAACAGGATCCAACATTCTGCTGTTTACAAGAAACACACCTCAACCACAAAGACAGGCACCTACTCAGAGTAAAGGGCTGGGATAAGGCTTATCAAGTAAATGGACCTAGGAAACAAGCAGGTGTGGCCATACTAATTTCTAACAAAGTTGACTTCAAACTTAAATCAATCAGAAGAGATGGAGAGGGACATTTTCTACTCATAACAGGAACAATTCATCAGGATGAAGTCTCAATCCTGAATATCTATGCCCCTAATATAAAAGCACCCACGTACGTAAAAGAAACATTGTTAAAACTCAAGGCAGCCATCAAACCGCACACATTAATAGTAGGAGACTTTAATACTCCTCTCTCACCAATGGACAGGTCAATTAGACAGAAACCTAACAGAGAAATAAGAGAATTAATGGAGGTAATGAATCAAATGGACTTAACAGACATCTATAGAATATTCCACCCAAATAGGAAAGAATATACCTTCTTCTCTGCAGCTCATGGAACCTTCTCAAAAATCGACCACATACTCGGTAACAAAGCAAACATCCACAGTTACAAAAAAATATTAATAACCACCTGTATCTTATCAGATCACCATGGATTAAAGCTAGAATTCAGCAACAATGCTACCCCCAGAAAGCCTACAAACTCATGGACACTGAACAGTCAACTACTGAACCATACCTGGATTAAGGAAGAAATAAAGAAAGAAATTAAAGTCTTCCTTGAAGACAATGAAAATAAAGAAACAACATACTCAAACCTATGGGACACTATGAAAGCAGTCCTGAGAGGAAAGTTCATAGCACTAACTGCCCACTTAAAGAAAACAGAGAAAGCACACATTGGAAACTTAACAGCCCACCTGAAAGCTCTAGAAAAAAAAGAAGCAGACTCACCTAGAAGGGGTAGAAGACTGGAAATAATCAAACTGAGGGCTGAAATCAACAAAATAGAAACACAGAAAACAATTGAAAGAATCAATGAATCAAAAAGCTGGTTCCTGGAGAAAATCAACAAGATTGATGAACACCTATCCAAACTAATCAAACGGCAGAGAGAGAATTTGCAAATTAATAAGATCAGAAATGAAAAGGGGGACATAACCACAGACACAGAGGAAATTCAGAGAATCATTAGATCTTACTACAAAAGCCTGTATGCCACAAAACTGGAAAATGTAAAAGAAATGGACACTTTTTTAGATAAATACCATATACCAAAGTTAAACCAGGACCAGGTGAACAACCTAAATAGACCTGTTAGTCGTGAAGAATTAGAAGCGGTTATCAAAAACCTCCCTTCCAAAAAAAGTCCAGGACCAGATGGTTTCAATGCGGAATTCTACCAGAACTTCCAAGAAGACCTAATACCTATACTCCTTAAGGTATTTCACAATATAGAAACAGAAGAGTCATTGCCAAATTCCTTTTATGAAGCTACAGTAACTCTGATACCAAAACCACACAAAGACCCAACCAAGAAAGAAAATTACAGGCCAATCTCACTCATGAACATCGACGCAAAAATCCTCAACAAAATTCTGGCAAACCGAATCCAAGAACACATTAGAAAAATTATCCATTATGATCAAGTAGGCTTCATACCAGAGATGCAGGGCTGGTTTAACATACGCAAATCTATCAATGTAATCCATCATATAAATAAACTGAAAGAAAAAAACCATATGATCGTTTCATTAGACGCTGAAAAAGCATTTGACAAAATTCAACATCCCTTTATGATAAAAGTCTTGGAGAGATTAGGGATACAAGGGTCATACCTAAATTTAATTAAAGCTATATACAGCAAGCCGACAGCTAATATCAAATTAAATGGAGAGAAACTTAAAGCCATCCCACTAAAATCAGGAACACGCCAAGGCTGTCCACTCTCTCCATACCTCTTCAATATAGTTCTCGAAGTTTTAGCAATAGCAATAAGACAACATAAGGGGATAAAGGGGATTCAAATTGGAAAGGAAGAAGTTAAACTTGCATTATTTGCAGATGATATGATAGTGTACATGAGCGACCCCAAAAACTCCACCAAAGAACTCCTACAGCTGATAAACGCCTTTAGTAATGTGGCAGGATACAAGATCAACTCCAAAAAATCAGTCGCCCTCTTATACACAAAGGATATGGAAGAAGAGAGGGAAATAAGAGAATCATCACCTTTCACGATAGCCACAAAAAGCATAAAATATCTTGGGGTAACTCTAACCAAGGAAGTGAAAGATCTATTTGACAAGAACTTTAAGGCATTGAAAAAAGAAATTGAAGAGGATACCAGAAAATGGAAGGATCTCCCTTGCTCCTGGATTGGGAGAATCAACATAGTAAAAATGGCAATTCTACCAAGGGCAATTTATAGATTCAATGCAATCCCCATTAAAATCCCATCAAAATTCTTCACAGATCTTGAAAGGACAATAATCAACTTTATATGGAGAAACAAAAAACCCAGGATAGCCAAAACAATCTTATACAATAAAGGAACTTCTGGAGGCATTACCATCCCTGACTTCAAACTCTATTACAGAGCTACAGTAATGAAAACAGCGTGGTACTGGCATAAAAGCAGAGCAGTCGACCAATGGAATCGTATAGAAGACCCGGATTTTAACCCACAAACCTATGAACAACTAATTTTCGATAAAGGAGCTAAAAGTATACAATGGAAGAAAGAAAGCATCTTCAACAAATGGTGCTGGCACAATTGGATGTCAATCTGTAGAAGAATGAAAATAGACCCATATCTATCACCATGCACAAAACTCAAGTCCAAATGGATCAAAGACCTCAATATCAATCTGAACACACTGAACCTGATAGAAGAGAAAATGGGAAGTACCCTACAACATATGGGCACAGGAGATCGCTTCCTATGTATAACCCCAGCAGCACAGACATTAAGGGCAACATTGAATAAATGGGACCTCCTGAAACTGAGAAGCTTCTGTAAAGCAAAGGACACTGTCATTAAGACAAAAAGGCAGCCTACTGACTGGGAGAAGATCTTCACCAACCCCGCTACAGACAAAGGTCTGATCTCCAAAATATATAAAGAACTCAAGAAACTAGACTTTAAAAGGATAATTAACCCAATTAAAAAATGGGGCACTGAACTGAACAGAGAATTCTCATCAGAAGAAGTTAAAATGGCCAAAAGATACTTAAGGTCATGCTCAACCTCCTTAGTGATCAGAGAAATGCAAATCAAAACAACTTTGAGATATCATCTTACACCTGTCAGAATGGCTAAAATCAAGAACACTAAGGATAGCCTTTGCTGGAGAGGTTGTGGAGAAAGGGGTACCCTCATCCATTGCTGGTGGGACTGCAAACTTGTGCAACCACTTTGGAAATCAGTGTGGCGGTTTCTCAGAAAAATTGGGATCAACCTACCCCTGGACCCAGCAATAGCACTCTTGGGAATATACCCAAGAGATGCCTTATCATATGACAAAAGCATTTGTCCAACTATGTTCATAGCAGCATTATTTGTAATAGCCAGAACCTGGAAGCAACCTAGATGCCCTTCAATAGAAGAATGGATGAAGAAAGTGGGGAATATATATACATTAGAGTACTACTCTGCGGTAAAAAAACAATGACTTCTCGAATTTTGCATGCAAATTGATGGAAATAGAAAATACGATCCTGAGTGAGGTAACCCAGACCCAAAAAGAAGATCATGGGATGTACTCACTCATAATTGGTTTCTAGCCATGGATAGGGGTCACTGAGTCTATAATTTATGATCCTAAAGAAGCTAAACAAGAGGGTAAACCCAAGGAAAAACATATAGATATCCTCCCAGCTATGGGAAATAGACAAGATTGATGGGCAAAAAATTGGAATCTTGGGGGGTGGGGTGGGATGGGGATGAGGGGTGATGGGGAGAGAAAAGTGTGAAGGAGAGGATGAGGGGAACTGGGGGAATCGGGGTGATTGGGGTCAAAGGAATGTTGGATTGGGGAGCAGGGAAAATCATACCTTAGTTAAGGGAGCCACCTAAGGGTTGGCAAGAGACTTGAACCTGGAATGGCTACCAGATGCCCAGGGCAATGTCCCCAGTTAGTTCATTAGGGCACCTGAGGATAGGGAACCTGAAATGAACCTATCCTATAATCATACTGATGAATATCTTGCATATCGCCATAGAACCTTCATCTAGCGATGGATGGAGATAGAGACAGAGACCCACACTGGAGCACCGGACTGAGCTCCCAAGGTTATAATGAGGAGCAGAAGGAGAGAGAACATGAACAAGGAAGTCAGGACCATGAGGGGTGCACCCAACCACTGAGACAGGGGGGCCGATCTATTGGGAGCTCACCAAGGCCAGCTGGACTGCTACTGGAAAAAACATGGGATAAAACCGGACTCTCTGAATGTGGCGAACAATGAGAGCTGACGAGAGGCCAAGGAGAATGGCACAGGAACTTTCATCTGGCGATGGATCGAGAGAGAGACAGAGACCCAATTTGGAGCAACCGTCTGAGCTCTTAAGGTCCCAATGAGGAGCAGAAGGAGGGAGAACATGAGCAAGGAAATCAGGACCACGAGGCGTGCACCCACCCACTGTGACAGTGGAACTGATCTATTGGGAGCTCTCCAAGGTCAGCTGGACTGGGACTGAATAAGCATGGGTTGAAACTGGACTCTCTGAACAAGGCGGACAATGAAGGCTGATGAGAAGCCAAGGACAATGGCACTAGGTTTCGATCCTAATACATGAACTGGCTTTGTGGGAGCGTAGCCTGTTTGGATGCTCACCTTCCTGGACCTAGATAGACGTGGGAGGACCTTGGTCTTCCTGTAGAGCAGGGAATTTGGACTGCTCTTCAGTATCGAGAGGGAGGGGGAGTGGACTGGGGGGAGGAGAAGTGGAGTGGGGATAGGGGGAGGGGAGCGGGGGGAGGGGGCAATATGTGGGAGGAGGGGGAGGGAAATGGGAAACGGGGAGCAGTTGGAAATTTTAATTAAAAAAGAATAAAAAAAAATCAAATCAAAGAGAATAATACAAAGAATGGATGAAATGTGGAGTCCATTCTTTGAAAAAAACAATAATATTGATGATTAACTCTTAGAAAAATTAATAAAAAGATGGTGAAAGAAGATATAAATTCATAAAATTAGAGACAAAAATGGGGACATCACAAAAAACAGTGAGAAAATTCAGAGACTCATAAGAACACATTTTAAGATCTGTACTCCCCCAAACTAGAAAACCTGAAAGAACTGAATAAGTTTTATATATACAACCAAGAAAAGTTAAGTCAAGGTCAGATACCAATTTAAAGTGATTCAAAACCCCTAATGCAACAGCAGCAGTGATTAAAGGTTTCCCAACCAAAGAAATTCCTATGGCCAAATGGATTCAGCACAGGATTCTGAGAGACTTTCAAAGAATTAATGCCAATTCTCTTCAAATTATTCTGCAAAATAGAAACATAAGGAACACTGCCTAATTCTTCTTGTGAGAGAATAATAATCCTGATATCCAAACAGCATAAAGACTCAACAAAGAAAGAGAATTACAGCCCAATTTTCCCCATGAACACAGATACAACAATAATCAATAAAATACTGGCAAATCAAATCCAAGAACACATCAAGAAGATCATCCACCATGATCAAGTAAGCTTTGTCCCAGAGATGCAGGGATGGTTCAACATATATAAATTGATCAATGTAATCTACCATATAAGCAGGCTGAAATATGAAAACCACATGATCATCTCATCTCACTAAAGGCATAAAATATCTTTGACAAAATCCAACACCCTTTCATGATAAAAGTCTTGAAAAGCTTAGGGATACAAAGGACATATATAAACATATAAATGTGGCCTTGTTGGAGGAAGTGTGTCACCAAAAGGTAAGAAGGACTGCTCTGGCCAGGTATGTCCACGACTCAATGTTATGATGATAACCAACTACTTTCTGATAATATTTAAAGCCTGTTCCATAAGATAGAACCCATAACTGATACCACTAACAGGACCAAGAACCTGTAGCTAGATAAGTCATAGGCCCAAGGGAAGAACCTAGTACTATTATCCTTCTAAAATGGGCATAGTATTAAAACCACTCCTAGTCACTTATTGCCATACCCATACATCAGTGCATCTCTCAACTCTCATCCAGAGAAGCTTCTTCTTGTGAAGATGGCATGTAACAGAGACTCACAACTGGTCAGCATATAGAGTATAAGAGACTGCAGAGTGTTCAGCTGTTAATGTGACATCTATTTCATACCTCTATTCCAAAAAACAGAGATCTTCACAGAAGAGGAGGCAAAAAGATCATAAGAGACAGAGGTTGTGGGTGACTTCAAAGAAATAGTGTTTTCCTGGTGCAACAGTGAAGTTTTGCATATAAACTCACAGCAATTGTGACAGCATGCATAGAACATTTGCAAAAATGAGCTAGACAATAGTCCCAGCATGGAAGGGGGAAGAAAGGTTGGTATGATGTCTCACACCTAGCTCAAGAACTATTGATATTTGATATTGCTGGAAGAAGAGTCAATTTTCTTCAATGGTAGGATGACCATATCCAGAAGGAGACCCCATACCCAGGAGTAGTTGAACAACACAATTTGGGCTACATGAATCTTACAAAGAAAGAGAGAGAACGCACATAAATTGGGGTGGGTGGGGAGGTAGGGCTGGACTTGGGTGTAGATAGGGTTGTATAATCTAAATACTGTGTATGAAATTTTCAAAAAATTAGCTAAAGTATTTTTTAAAAAAGAATATAAAGGATAGGGTCAAGAACAGCATTAAAGTATTCCAGAATCAACATCATGAATATCTGAATTAAAACAATGACCATAGGGAATGAAGATAAAGGCCTGAATGACATGGCAACTGAATTGATATCAGAGCAAATAATTTTGAACAAATTCTGCTTATAACCTTAGTAATATTAATGATTTCTGTTTCTTGCTGCATTTGTGATAAAAATGCAATCTCTTCAGATGACACAAAAGACTTGTATCTTTATCTTTGATGAAAAACTAGCATGTCTTCAAGAATAGAGATAATATCTGCCCTTTAAAATAAATTCAAGGAGCAAATCTAGTCCCGGGAGCCAACCCAGTTTTGGGACACTGGCAGATCTGGATTGAGCCAATGACCTAACTTAGAGTCTGCAATCTCAACTGGAACTGGAACCAGAGTAGGACTGAACCAGGTACCTAGGACAGGGAAAGAACAAGCTCCACCAGGAGCAGAAGCCAGGACCAAATCCAGTCCCAGGACACCATCGAATCAGGATTGAGCCAGCTACCAGATCCAGAGTCAATGATCTCCACTAGAACATGTACAGGGGAGTAACTGCTGAGAGAGTGAGCCAGAGCCAGAGACTGCTAAGGATCCGAACATGAATCTGGGACCTTCAAGGGAGTAGACCTAAGCTAACACCCCGGTGGGTCTGGGCATGAGTCTAGAACCTCCCAGGAACTGGGAGCCAGAACCTCTAACAGTCTGGGTGTGAGTGAACCTGGGTCCTCCAAGGGAATAGGCAGGAACCAGATCCAGAGTCAGCCATCTCCATCAGAACAGGTACAACTCCAAGGCAGGGTCTTTTGCAGGATGGAATCCAGATCAGGATTTACAGAAACAGATCAGCAACCTAAGCCAAAGTAGGCCTGAGACAGAAAACTCCAAAGGAGCAGAGCAAAGCACAGGAGCACTGAGCCATCTCTAGAAACAGAAGTAACCAATGGGGTAACTAGAACTGTGACACTGACTGTACCATAAGGAACAACCATCTGAGCTTTAGATTCGCTAGCACCTAGAAGATTATTCAACAGAATCTCAGACAGCCCCAATCACACCTATTAGAGGAAAAGATGAATAGAAAAGGTAAGATCACATCCTATACCACAAAGAGCAACACAATGCCAGTAAAACCTAAAGTCCCTACAACAGCAAGGCCTGAAATATGGATTAATCAAAAGAAGATGATCTAAAAAGTACCCTCAAGAGAATGTTTGAAATTCTTAAAGATGAAATGAGAAATTCCCTTAAAGAAATTGAGGAAAAGACAAACAAAAAAATGGAAGATATCAGCAAATCACTTAAAGAAAACCAAGAAAAAGAAACCAAACATAAAAGCAAAGGACACTGTCACTAAGACAGAAAGGCAACCCACTGACTGGGAGAAGATCTTCACCAACCCCGCAACTGACAAAGGTCTGATATCCAAAATATACAAAGAACTCAAGAAATTAGACCGTAAAAGGTTAATCAATCCAATTATAAAATGGGGCACTGAGCTGAACAGAGACTTTTCAACAGAAGAAGTTCAAATGGCCAAAAGTCACTTAAGATCATGCTCAACTTCCTTAGCAATCAGGGAAATGCAAATCAAGACAACATTAAGATACCATCTTACACCGGTCAGAATGGCTAAAATCAAAAACACCAATGATAGCCTCTGCTGGAGAGGTTGTGGAGAAAGGGGCACTCTCATCCATTGCTGGTGGGAATGCAAACTTGTGCAACCACTTTGGAAAGCAGTGTGGCGGTTTCTCAGGAAAGTCGGGTTCAACCTACCTCTTGACCCAGCAATACCACTATTGGGAATATACCCAAGAGATGCCCAAACATACAACAAAAGTATATGCTCAACTATGTTCATAGCAGCATTGTTTGTAATTGCCAGAACCTGGAAACAACCTAGATGTCCTTCAATGGAAGAATGGATGAAGAAAGTATGGAATATATACATATTAGAGTACTACTCAGCAGTAAAAAACAATGACTTCTTGAATTTTGCATACAAATGGACGGAAATTGAAAACACTATCCTGAGTGAGGTAAGCCAGACCCAAAAAGAGGAACATGGGATGTACTCACTCATATTTGGTTTCTAGCCATAAATAAAGGACATTGAGACTATAATTCGTGACTCTAGAGAAGCTAAATAAGAAGGTGAACACAAAGAAAAACATATAAGCATCCCCCTGAATATTAACCTTCATCAGGCGATGAAAGAAGACAGAGACAGAGACCAACATTGGAGCACTGGACTGAAGTCTCACGATCCAAAGGAGGAGCAGAAGGAGAGTGAGCACGAGCAAGGAACTCAGGACGGCGAGGGGTGCACCCACACACTGAGGCAATGGGGATGATCTATCGGGAACTCACCAAGGCCAGCTGGCCGGGGACTGAAAAAGCATGGGACAAAACCGGTCTCGCTGAACATAATGGACAATGAGGACTACTGAGAACTGAAGAACAATGGCAATGGGTTCTTGATCCTATTGCATGTAATGGCTTTGTGGGAGCCCAGGTAGTTTGGATGCTCACCTTAATAGACCTGGATGGAGGTGGGTGGTCCTTGGACCTCCCACAGGGCAGAGAAACCTGCTTGCTCTTTGGGCTGAGGAGGAAGGAAGACTTGATTGGGGGAGGGGGAGGGAATGGGAGGTGGTGGCGGGGAAGAGGCAGAAATCTTTAATAATTAAATTAATTAATTAATAAAAAAAATCAGCAAGAAAAAAAAAAAAGAAACCAAACATATTAAAGAAACTATCCAGGACTTGAAAACTGAAATAGAAACAATAAAGAAAACACAAGCCAAAGGAATTATAGAAACAGAAATCATGAGAAAAAGATCAAGAACCACAAATGCAAGAATGAACAGCAGAATACAAGAACTGGAACAGAGAATCTCAAGCACTGAAGATACAATAGAGGAAATAGACTCATTAATTAAAGAAAACATTAAATCTAAGAAAAGCTTAACACTAAATATCCATGAAATATGGGACACCATGAAAAGGCCAAATCTTACAATAATAGGTATTGAAGAAGGAGAAGAAGTTCAACTCAAAGGCCCAGAAAAATTATTTAACAAAAATCATAGAATAAAACTTTCCCTACCTAAAGAAAGATATAACTATGAAGATACAAGAACCTTAGAGAACACCAAATAGACTGGATCAAAAAAAAAAAAAGTCCTCTTGCCACATAGTAATCAAAACACTAAACATACAGAGTAAAGAAAGAATATTAAGAGCTGCAAAGGAAAAAGGCCAAGAACATATGAAGGTAGACCTATCAGAATTATACCTGACTTCTCGTTAAAGACAATGAAAGCCAGAAGGTCATGGTCAAGCATTATGCAGACAATAAGAGACCACAGACGCCAGCCCAGACTACTATACCCAGCAAAACTGTCCATTACCATAGAAGGACAAAACAAGATATTCCATGACAAATCTAGATTTTACCAATCCCTAGCCACAAACCCAGCCCTACACAAAATACTAGAAGGAAGATGGCCACACCAACAAAAACACAGACAATTGATGATCTCATAACAGCAAATCCCAAAGAAGAAAAAAATGCCCAAATTATCATCTCCAACAATGAAAACTAAATTAAAAGGAGATAGAAATCACTGGTCATTAATATCCCTTAATGTAAATGGACTCAACTCGCCTATAAAAAAACATGGGCTAACTGATTGGATATGAAAATCCATCCTTCTTCTGCATACAGGAAACACATCTCAACCTCAAAGACAGACATCATCTCAGAGTAAAGGGTTGGGAAAAAATATACCAATCAAATGGACCTAAGAAACAAGCCTGATATCTAACAAAATAGACTTCAAGCTAAAATCAGTCAAAAGAGACAAAAAAGGTCATTTCATATTAGTCACAGAAAAAAATCCATCAAGAGGAAATTTCAATAATAGACATCTATGCCCCAAATACAAGGGCACCCTCATATGTCAAAGAAACACTTCTAAAGCTTAAGTCATACATTAAACCCCACACACTAATAGTGGGAGACTTCAACATTCCTCTCTCACCACTGGACAGGTCAATCAGACAAAACAAAATGAACAGAGAAATAAGAGAACTAACAGATGTTATTACTCAAATGGGCTTAACAGACATCTATAGAATATTCCATCCAAACAGAAAAGAATATACCTTCTTCTCAGCACCTCATGGAACCTTCTCAAAAATTGGCCACATACTCAGTAACAAAACAAACCTCAACAAATACAAAAAAAAAAATGGAATAACCCAATGTATCTTATCGATCACCATGGTTTAAAACTAGAATTCAACAGCAATACTAATTCCAGAAAACCCACAAACACATGGAAATTAAACAATGCTCACCTGAATTATCAATGGATCAAAAAAGAAATAAAGGGGGAAATTAAAGACTTCCTAAAATTCAATGAAAATGACCATGCAACATACCCAAATTTATGGGACACAATGAAAGCAGCGTTAAGAGGAAAGTTCATAGCACTAAATGCCTAGATAAAGAAACTTGGAAAAATCCCACACTAGTGAATTAACAGAACATTTGAAAACTTTAGAACAAAAAGAAGCAAGCTCACCTAAGAGAACTAGATGGCAGGAAATAATTAAATTGAGAGCTGAAATCAACAAAATAGAAAGAAAGAAAACAATAAAGAATCAATGAGACAAAGAGTTGGTTCTTCGAGAAAATCAACAAAATAGACAAACCTTTATCCAAACTAACCAAAATGCAGAGAGAGAATATCCAAATTAACAAAATCAGAAATAAAAAGGGGGACATAAAAACAGACATGGAGGAAATACAGAGGATCATCAGGTCATATTTTGAAAACCTGAACTCCACAAAATTGGAAAACTTAAAGGAAATGGACAACTTTCTGGATAAATATCACTTACCAAAATTAAATCAAGGCCAGATAAGCAAATTAAACAGACCTATAACTGCTGAAGAAAGAAATAGAAACAGTCATCAAAAGTCTCCCAACCAAAAAAAGCCCAGAACCAGATGGTTTCAGTTCAGAATTCTACAAGACTTTCAAAGAAAAACTAATACCAATACTCTTCAAATTATTCCACATAATAGAAACAGAAGGAACATTGCCAAACTCTTTTTATGAGGCTACAATTACCCTGATACCCAAACCACAGAAAGACATTACTAAGAAAAAGAATTACAGACCAATCTCACTCATGAACATTGATGCAAAAATACTAAATAAAATACTGGCAAATCAAATCCAAGAACACATCAGAACCATCATCCACCATGATCAAGTCAGCTTCATCCCACAGATAAAGGGGTGGTTCAACATCCAAAAATCTGTCAACATAATCCACTATATAAACAAGCAAAAAATAAAAACCACATTATCATCTCATTAGATGCCAAAAAAGCTTTCGACAAAATACAACATCCCTTCATGATAAAGGTCTTGGAGAGAGCAGGGATACCTAAACATAAGTAAGGCAATATACAGCAAGCCAACAGCTAATATCAAACTAAATGGAGAGAAACTTAACAAGACAAGGTTTCCACTCTCTCCCATATCTATTCAATATAGTTCTTGAGGTCTTAGCTAGAGCAATAAGACACCAAAGGGAGATCAAGGGGATACAAACTGGAAAAGAAGAAGTCAAGCTCTCACAGTTTGCTGATGATGTGATAGTTTACATAAGTGATCCCAAAAATTCTACCAAGGAACTTCTACAACTCATAAACACTTTCAGCAATGTAGCAGGATACAAGATTAACTCAAAAAAATCAGTAGCCCTCCTGAACACAGATGATAAAAGGGCTGGGGAAGAAATCAGAGAATCAACATCATTCACAATAGCCACAAATAGCATAAAATATCTTGGAGTAACTCCAACCAAACAAGTGGAAGACTTGTATTACAAGAACTTTAAATCTCTGAAGAAAAAAATTGAAGAAGCCACCAGAAAGTGGAAACATATCCCATGCTCTTGGGTAGGCAGAATTAACATAGTAAAAATGGCAATCCTACCAAAAGCAATCTACAGAATCAATGCAATGCCCACCAAAATCCCAGCAAAATTCTTCAAAGACCTTGAAAGAATGATACTCAACTTCATATGGAAAAGCAAAAAAACTCAGGATAGCCAAAACTATCCTGTACAATAAAAGAATTTCTGGAGGCTTCACAATCCCTGACTTCAAACTCTACTACAGAGCTACAGTACTGAAAACAGCCTGGTATTGGCATAAAAACAGACAGGAGGACCAATGGAACTGAATAGAAGACCCGGATATCAATCCACACATCTTTAAACACCTGATCTTTGATAAAGAAGCAAAAAATATCAAATGGAAAAAATAAAACATATCTGACAAGTGGTGCTGACATAACCAGATATCAATATGTAGAAGAATAAAAATAGACCCATTCTATTACCATGCACAAAACTCAAGTCCAAATGGATCAAAGACCTCAACATAAAGGCAGCCACACTGAACCTTATAGAAGAGAAAGTGGGAAGTACACTTGAATGCATTGGCACAAGAGACCACGTCTTAAATATAACCCCAGCAGCATAAACAGTGAGAGAAACAATCAATAAATGGGACCTCCTGAAACTGAAAAGCTTCTGTAAAGCAAAGGACACAGTCAATAAGACAAAATGACAGCCTACAAAATGGGAAAAGATCTTCACTAACCCCACATCAGACAAAGGTCTGCTCTCTAAAATATACAAAGAACTCAAGAAATTGGACACCAAAAGATCACATAATCCAACAACAACAACAAAAAAATGGAGTACAGACCTAAACAGAGAACTCTCAACAGAGGAATCTAAAATGGCTGAAAGACACTTAAGGAAATGTTCAACATCCTTAATCATCAGAGAAATGCAAATCAAAACAACTCTGAGATTCCATCTTATACCTGTAAGAATGGCCAAGATCAAAAACACTGGTGACAACTTACGTTGGAAAGGTTGTGGGGTAAAGGGAACACTTCTGCATTGCTGGTGGGAATGCAAGCTGGTACAGCCCCTTTGGATGTCAGTGTGGCAATTTCTCAGAAAATTAGGAAACAACCTTCCTCGAGACCCAGTAATATCACTTGTTGTTGGGGTTTTTTTGTCCTGCCCAGTCCCGCAATTGTTAAGTCCCAAATCACACAGTTTTACATTAACTATAAACTGATTGGCCCATTAGCTCAGGCTTCTTATTAACTCTTATAACTTATATTAGCCCATTATTCTTGTCTATGTTAGCCACATGTCTTGGTACCTTTTTAGTGGAAGGACCTCTTAAAAGAGCTGCAAGGTTTTACAGCTAAAGCTGAGTCAGGAAGACTCTCTTAAATGATGCACATTTGCCTCTAGCAAATAGAACCCACCTGAGAAAATGCTGCTATCAGTAAGCCATTTTTAACTCTATTATTTTTGTCTAGAATTACTTCCCAAGCTCACAGGCTTTATGTGGATGCAGTTGTCCATTTGGGTGCCATTTGTTGTCAGGGTTTTTATCCTACCTGGTTCTTGCAATCTTTAAGTCCCCAAAAAAATCACACAGAGTTTTATATTAACTGTAAACTGATTGGACCATTAGCTCGGGCTTCTTATTAACTCCTATAACTTATATTAGCACACTATTCTTGACTATGTTAGCCACATGGCTTGGTACCTTTTTTAGCGAGGCAGTCACATCTTGCTTTTTCTGTGTCTGGGACAGGACTGCATTCTCTTCCCAAAATTTCCTGTTCTCCTTGACCCATCTCTACTTCCTGTCTGGTTGTCCTGCCTATACTTCCTGTCTCGCTACTGGCCAGTCAACAATTATTTAAAATATAATTGACAAATAATAGACAATGGTCCCACACCAACCATTTTTGTGTATATATCCAAAGGATGCTCAATTGTGCCACAAGGACATGTTCATAGCAGCTTTGTTTGTCATAGCCAGAGCCTGGAAACAACCTAAATGCCCCTCGAACAAAGAATGGATAAGAAAAATGTGGTACATTTACACAATGGCATACTATAAAGCAGAAAAAAATAACAACAGCTTGAATTTTGCAGGAAAATGGACGGAACTAGAAAACTTTATTTTGAGTGAGGTAACCCAGACACAGAAAGACAATTATCTTGTACTTATGTGCTCACTCATTAGTGGTTTTTAAACATAAAGCACAGAAAGCATGCCTACAAACCAAAATCCCAGAGAACTTAGACAACAATGCAGACACTAAGAGAGACTTACATAGATCTAATCTACATAGGAAGTAGAAAGTAAAAAAAGACAAGATCTGAGTAAATTGGGAACATGGGGACCTTGGGGGAGGATTGGAGAGGGAAGGGGAGAGGCAGGGAGGGGAGCAGAGAAAAATGTAGTACTCAACAAATATCAGCAAAAAAAAATTTCATTTCATGTTCTTAATCTGTTTATTTTTATGTATGCCTGTGTATGCACATACTACAGCAAGTACATGGCACTCAGAGGACAACTTGCAGGAATCAAGCTCAGGTCATCAGGCTTGGTGACAGGCAAGTTTTAACCACTGAACCATCTCTCCTCCCCTAGATATTATATCTTTCGTTTATGACTCCTCAGAACTTAGTTTTGAGCATGACAACGGTGAATATTCAATTAATTTTCAATAGAATCGGTGAGAGAAAAAGAAATGAAAAATAAAGTGAGAGAAAACAGAAAAGAGATTGGCTAGGTAATCGTAACAAAACGGTTATGTGATTTCAATACGAGAAAGTGATTCTTTTTTACAGTGATTCTTATCAGCATCTTCTTCATTGAGTTTCTCTGGAATCCCAGCAGGAGTCCTAAAAAGAAAAACTCATTTAACAGATCCAAGACCCAAGAACATTGTTTCTCCCCCTACTCACGTTTTTTTCAGACAGTTAGCTGTAGAAAGAATCAGCCATGGAGTCAGGACAATACCCTGACAATTTCCAGGTATAGACACCAGCCATGGTATGTCAATGTAGGTGTCCACTGGTAGTAGATTTCCAATCAATGAGCTTGAACGCAGACTCTGTTTCAGCACTTGGGGCACTGAAAAGGGGTATGATAGGAATGAGGATGCTGAAGAACTTTCTAATTTTTTTTTTTTAGTTAATCTACTCAAATTTAGCTGGAAAATTTCTGTTGCATATTCAGTTTGGCCTAACTTCCTTCACATGTGTGATTTCTTCTGTGTGAGTAGATGTGTGATATCCCCCACCATGACCACAACTCAATACTACATCTCTTCTCTATGCATTTAAACTAAATGAAAACGAGGTTTATACAAGGAAAGGTGGGCAAAGATGTTCTATCTGATGCAGTGCCATTTAAAAGGTGGGGCAGAAAATAGAGATAGAAAGAAGGGAGTAAAAAGAATGAAGTGGATGTGTAGATGTAGATGAGGGATAAGAGAATGAGAGGAGGCACCAAAGAAGGAGGTTAAACTAGTTCAGAAAAGGATAAGAAATGAAATAGGGATGAGACAGACAGGAGAATGGTCTTTGGACATAGAAGGGAAAGAAAAATACATAAGGATATTCAGGTATCTATGTCTTACCACCACGGCAGTAGGAAACAAAATACAAAACACAGTAAAACCACAGTAGAGCCTTCATTTTGGCTCTACTGGCAAGAGCTGTGTTGTGGAGATCCTAAGGCAACAGCAACTCTAGCTGTCTAGAAGCAGAGTTCAGAGGTTACAGAATGTCTGACATCATAATACTTACTGTGAGATTCTTTCTCTTGTAGCCTTCTTAGTGCTGCTTAAGATAGGGAACTGAAAATAGCAACTGTTTAAAATCAATCATTATTTTATTTTTAAATTCTGGGTTTTACAGGGCTTTTTGGTTTAAATGAAATAGGAACTTTATTACCTCACGCAATTGAAAACTCAAAGGATAATATTAGCTTCAGAAATAGTTGGGTATGGGTGTCCCAGGGTTGTCCCTTTTCACCTCTAGGCTCCATGCTTCCCTGATAACAGACTGTATGGTGACCCTGATAACACTGTGCTTTCATGGTGTTGAGGCTGGCACTTGCCAGCCACATTGGGATGAGAACCAGTATTTTCAATAACTCCAACCAATGCCCCCTTTCTCTGTTGGGGCATGCAGCCATTTCTCAATGAGCCCAGCCAATAGATGTATTCATAGTTTACCTCCGGAGGCCATGCAAGTGGCCTAGCCCCATGCAGACACCTAAGAAGATCAGGAAACAGTGAAGAAAGGAGAACAGACAGGCAAATCAAGTCCCCAGCATGCTCTGGGGCTTGAGAAGCCTATGACCTGATGCTGTCCTTCCTGTACTCTCTTAGTCCTGCCCCTTCCTGCCCAGCTCCTTTACTTCCTTCACAATAAACACAACATGTCCTTCCATCAACCTCTCAGGCTTCAAATTAATCACCTTCATTCCAAATTGTGTCTGGACCTTTGTCTAATGAAGTCCCCGTGCCATACTCACATACTCACCCATCCCCTGACTGTGTAGATGTGGATGCTATTCAATCTGCTCCCAGCAACGTTCTGCTAAATTTGCTTGTATCTTGTTGGTTTGTTTTTATTTTTGGAGACGGGGTCTGGATAGGTGATCCTAGTTGGCTTCAAACTTGAAGCAATCCTGCTTCAGGCTCCTGAATGCTGGAATTGCAGGTGTTGAGCCCACCATGACTCGCTACTGTGCAATGTGAAAGGAGCCCAGTTCATAGTATGGTTGTATAAATGCCATTATGAGCCCTTTCTGTGTTTAAATAGGTTTCAACCTGTGTGTGTTAGATACACATGACACATGACAGTGTCAGGGCTGAACTGAATTGTAGGATACCCATTAGTGTGTACAGAGACCTGGAGACCTGTTTGGTATGAAGCCCCTGGCATATTTAGTAGCCAGTAGTATTGGTATAGTTGAGGGAAAACTGTTTTTTCTTTATTTGGGTAGAAAATACTTTCTTTTTCACTGTGCCACTGAGAGCGCTCTGAGGGAGGTCTGAGACTGAGCACAGTCCAGGAACTAGACGTAGCACGATTAATAAAAAGTCAGAGACAGATATTTGGGTTCAACATGAAGGTCAGAAAAACAAAACAGACAGACATTGGCTCTTAATAAAATGTGGGACTATTAATAACAACAGAAAGACAGATATTGGAGTTCAATTTGAAGGTCAGAAAAGTGAAACAACCAGTCACTGGTTCTTACCTCTACCTCAGTCCAAAATGGTGATCCTGCCTCCGGGAATCCTCAGAATGAGACTCAAAACTCTGTTTTGTTTTTGTTTTATTTTTTGAGTGGGTGGGTATAGCATAATTATTAGCTATTTTCTCTCTTTTTAAAAAAGAATTTTATTTAGTTGTATGGGTGTTTTGTCTGCATCTGTGTCTGTGCCCCACATGCATGCCTGGCATCCACAAAGGTCAGAAGAAGGCATGAGAACACCAGGAACTGGAGTTACAGACAGTTGTGAACTATGCGAGTGCTGGGAATTAAACACAGATCATCTTGGGCAAGTGCTCTTAACCCATGAGCCATCTCTCCAGTCCTACTGGCTATTTCTTAGTTGCAGGAGCCACGCCCCCTATCTGCTAGATACCAGTGCACTTTCAAGTCTGTGTATTCACAGCAAAGCTGTGTTTACAGAAACTTTTCAAACTTCTGCACTACTGAGTCTGACTTCTTGCTACTCTCAATCCTCAGTGAGGGAAGAGTAATAGTTCAGCTCCACAATTTTCTCTTTCTCAAGGTTAGTCCTGCTCAACAGGACTGAATGTCTGATTTGAACACCATTATGTGTACGCTTATTAGTGTGCCCTCATGGGCATGTCCATTTAGAGCCAGCTCACATTTTCAAGCTCACCCTCTGCTGTGGAGGTGTCACTTATTAGGACTAGTGGCCACACAGGCTGTGACATGTTACAATTGCTGTTATATGAAGACTCAACCTAACCTCTGTCTGAAATGTAGTCCCCTCAGTCATTTCAAGAAATAAAGGTCCGGATACAGAAATACTTGCTCCAACCTGGCAAAATTATTCATGTACTTTCATTTTCCAATTTGGCAGACATGACACCTCTCACTGACACCAGTTTTCTTCCATTGGCTGTGTTTCCTTTTCCCCTGTCCTAACATAAGGGATGCACCGTGTATCAGGAGCTGTTTCTTCTACCATTTCAGTCTAGCTTTTCCCTCCTCAGTCACTAACTGGAAGTTATAGAGAAACTGTGGCCTCACAGTCAATACCATGACTGAACTCTGTGCACAAAGAGCAAAAGAAATGACTGCCAACAGGAGCAATGCAGTCCCAGCAAGGTCAGGTGACTAGCTACCAAAGGAGCCAGAGCACAGAACCAGGAAAGGCACAGATTTCCTTAAGTTTCCAAGAAAGCAAATGACAAAAAAAGGCCTCATCTGAATCAGCTCCTCAACTCCATCAAAATGTTAACTTTTAAAATAAAGACCCTGCAGGCTGGAAAGATGGTTCAGAGGTTGGGAACGTGTCGTGCTTTCAAAGAACCCAAATCTGGGTTCCAGTAACCCATGTTGGGTGACTCAAAACCATTTGCGACTCCTCTTCCAGGAAACCCAATGCCTCTGGCCTTCCTGAGCAGCTGTACTCAACATGCATATACCCCCACACAAATGGACACACACACAATAAAAATAAAACAGTAAATCTTTAAAAATAAAATAAAAAGCCTCAGGATTAAAGTGGATTATGATGTTTTCAGAAATGAGTTAGTTTTATGATATTCAAATGATGCACCTGGGAGAAAGAAAAAGTGCCTTTCTTTAAATTCAGATGGACAATTAGGAATCCTTCCAATCCCATACAAGCATAAAATCCAGGGCTGGCCCTGTCTCGAAAATCAAAAAAAAAAGTCCAGGGCTGATATGTCACAGGCTCATTTCTTGTGATGAATTCAGTGGCTGATAGTGATCCATGCCCATGGAAGAGCAAGCCACAGACAGCTGTCTTGTAGAGAGGTGGTTTACTCAGCACCTGATCCATCCACCTGGGCTCATTTCCTGCTGCTCAGGATTTGGGTTTCTGAGGGCTTCTTCAGCATTTAACTCTTTGTTGGTTGAAGGTGCTGGGACTGTTTCTCCACACATAAACTTACTGTTATCATAAATCACTTTTATAATGAGAGAGCAGCTAGGACACGTTGTCACGTCTTCTCCACTCTCCAACTCTTCCTTGGTGATTGAGAAGTCCCCACAGGGACAGGGGTAGAAATAAGTCTCTGAGTCCTTGCCATATTGAAAGTCCTCGATCTCCACCTCATCGTGAAACACCACCATGGTCACTAAGTCCACCACATCAGTGTCGCTAACTGTAAAGGGGCAGGGATGGCCTGGCTTCCCGATCCACCTGGGAGCCTCTGGGTTTTTTTAATGCTTTTTAAATGATTTATCAGATCAGAGAACTCGTGAGAAGCTAAGTTCTCTGCTCTATAGAATGAGTGGTTATTCTATAGGTACCATTGTACCTTTGGAATATTTATGTATTCATCTTCAGTTTTTTGTTTGTTTGGTTGGTTGGTTGGTTGGTTGATTGGTTGGTTGGTTGGTTGGTTGGTTGGTTGTGAAAGGCCAGGATAAATCCAGACCCCTTCCCCTAGCAGGAAGAGTAGAGCCAAAAATCTAGGTTGGCCAGTTCAGTGACTTTGTTCCAGGAACTGTCTGACCACAAAGTTAGATTATATTCTTGAGAACAATCTTGAGAAACAGGGAGTTACGCCCTTGTGATTATCACTGGTATTTTCAGAATCTTCCAATGATGCCTTCCCTACCCGCTTTGGGTTGTGGTTTCTTCCCTTAAATACCTCTTCTCCCAGCTATTCGGGGTCTAACTCCTCTACCCCTGCATGGGATATGAGTCTCTGCCCCAGCACGCTGGTTTCTGTCAATAAACCTCGTGTGATTACAGCAAGGACAGTCTCTTGTGAGTACTTGGGGAGGGTTGTGTTATCCCGAGACTTGAGTGAGAGTCTTCCAACTCCAGGGGTCTTTCATTGGGGGCTTGTCCTGGGATTGGCAACCACCCTCATCTCGAAAGACCCACTTGGAGGTGAGGCATTGTCTGTGTCTTTGTGTTTCCCTGCCAGCTGAATTCAGGTCCTGTACTTTCGGTTTTGCAGTCGCTCGGGTCTCGGGAGGAGACGGAGGGAGTGATCAGCAGATGTGCTAGGAGATCATCAACTTCCACCCTGGGAGACAACCCAGGAGGTGAGGAGGGACCCCAGGGATGCCTGGGAGATTCCTGCCTGGGTGCTGGTGAGGAGACGGAAGTTCTCCTAGATTGGAGGAACTATACGCCCTCCCAGCCATCTGTATTTCTGGAGTGGTTTTGTGTGTCTAGGTTTTGTTAGCCTTTGTTTGTGTGTCTTCGGTCTCTGTTTAGTCTTACTTGTGACTTTGATGATGGGACAGACTGTGATGACCCCTCTGAGTTTGACTCTGGATCATTGCACTGATGTTAAGGCTAGAGCACACAACTTGTCAATTGAGATTAAGAAAGGGCCATGGAAGACTTTTTGCTCCTCAGAGTAGCCCACTTGGTGTCGGCTGACCTCCAGAGGGCACCTTTGATTTAATCATTATTTTTGAAATTAAAGCTATTGTTTTTCAGGAAGGACCGGGATCCCATCCCAATCAACAACTATACATTACTGTATGGCAAGATTTGGTCCAGGATCCCCCACCTTGGGTTAAGCCTTGGATGTGTAGATGGAAGCTAGGCTCCTGAGCCCTGGCTCTCTGAGAGTCAGAGTGCAAACTGAAACCTGTAGCTCCGAGGCCTGACAATTCGCCCGAGAACCAACTTTTGGCTCCTCCTAAAATCTATCCTGAGATTGAGGAGCCACCTGAATGGCCGAGCCCTCCACCACCCCCTTACCCACTGCCCCAGATACCTAATCCTGGTGCTAGCAGCAGTACTTGGGGGGGGGTCAGAGATCTGCAACAGGCACACGAAGTCAGTGTGCTCAGAGTCCTGCACAGGGTCCCAGAGGACCAGATTCAACAGTGGCGTTGCCACTGCACATCTATGGCCCTCCGGTGGACCCACCCCATCTCCAACCACTCCAGTATTGACCATTTTCCTCTGCTCATCTTTACAACTGGAAAGCTAATCACCATTCCTTTTCAGAGAATCCCACCAGCCTGACAGGAGTGGTGGCATCTTTGATGTTTTCCCACCAACTCACCTGGGATGACTGTCAGCAGCTTTTACAGGTCCTCTTCACTACTGAAGATAAAGAGAGGATATTGTTGAAGGTCCAGAAAAATGTCCCCGGAGCAAATGGGGCACCAATCAATCTTCCGAATGAAATAGATGCCAGGTTTCCCCTTAACTGACCTGATTGAGACTTCAATACGGCTGCAAGTAGGGAGCGGCTGACGGTCTATCACTAAGTTCTCATGGCAGGTCTCTGAGGAGCTGCAAGATGCCCTACTAATTTGGCCAAGGTAAGGGAGGTTCTTCAGGAGCCAGTTGAAATGCCATCTGTGTTTCTTGAATGTTTAATGGAGGCTTACAGGCATTATACTCCCTTTGACCCAACCTCTTAGGGTCAGCAAGCAGTGGTAGCTATGGCCTTCATAGGACAGTCAGCATCAGATATTAAGAAGAAGTTACAGCGGTTAGAAGGGTTGCAGGATTATACCTTGCAGGATTTGGTTAAGGAAGCAGAGAAAGTGTTTCATAAGCAAGAGACGGGGGAAGAGAATTGGGGGAGAGAGAGAGAGAGAGAGAGAGAGAGAGAGAGAGAGAGAGAGAGAGGAGGCAGAGGAAAGAGAGGGCTGGAGGGATCATAGACAAGAGAGAAATTTGACTAGAATTTTGGCCACAGTGGTAGGAGAGAAAGAAAAGACAGGACCTAGACAGATAGGGAACCTGGGCAAGATGAGTGAAGATGGACAGAAGCACCCCTTGGACAAAGACCGATGTGCTTATTGCAAAGGAAAAGGACACTGGGCAAGAGAATGCCCAAAGAAGAAAGGAAGGGCCTCTAAGGTACTGGCTCTAGAAGAAGATGATTAGAGGGGATGAGGTTCAGACCCCCTCCCCAAGCCTAGGGTAACCCTGACTGTGGAGGGGACCCCTATGAGTTTTCTAGTGGACACAGAGGCTGAGCACTCTGTGCTGAAACAATCATTGGAGAAGCTAAAGAATACAAAGAATATAGTAATTGGAGCAACTGGACAGAAACAATATCCGTGGACCACCTTATGATCTATAGATTTGGAGAGAGGACAAGTGACTCATTCCTTCCTGGTTATCTCTGAGTGTCCCATGCCTTTATTAGGAAGAGACTTGTTAACAAAGTTGAAGGCCCAGATCAGGTTTACTCGAACCAGGCTGGAAGTAACATGAGAGACTCCTACCTCCATGATATTGGCCCTGAGACTCGAAGGAGAGTATAGACTACATGAGCTCCTGAGTCAGGCAAAGACCCCTGACATTAAGGAATGGTTAGTGACATTTCCTAAGGCTTGGGCAGAGACTGGGGGTATGGGAATGGCAGTGAGAGTTCCCCCAGTAGTAGTGGGACTAAAGACTGATATCTCCCCCATAGGAGTGTGTCATTACCTGATGAGCCAAGAGGCCAGAGAAAGAATTAGACCTCATATCCAGAGGCTTATACAACAAGGTATTTTGGTGCCTTGCCAGTCTTCCTGGAACACTCCCTTGTTGCCCATCAAAAAGCCTGGCACTAACGACTACAGACCAGCACAAAACCTAAGGGAAGTTAACAAGAGGGTCCAGGACATACACCCGGCTGTCCCCAACCCATACAACCTTCTCAGCTTACTCCCACCAGACAGGAAGTGGTACACTGTTCTAGATCTAAAAGACGCATTCTTTTGCCTGAGGTTACATTATTCCAGCCAACCTGTTTTTGCCTTTGAATGGAGAGACCCGGACACTGGACTGGTAGGTCAATTGACCTGGACCAGACTAGCCCAAAGTTTCAAAAATAATTCCACTCTTTTTGATAAGGCCCTCCACTGGGACCTGGCCACCTTCAGAGCTAAAAACCTACAGGTAACCTTGCTTCAGTATGTTGACAATTTACTTTTGGCAGCAACTACTGAACTTGAGTGCAGACAAGGAACTGAAAAATTACTAATGGACTTAGGTGAGTTGGGGTACCGAGCCTCAGCTAAAAAGGCTCAGCTGTGTCAGACAGAGGTTACTTATTTGGGATATGCCCTCTGAGGTGGGAAATGATAGCTAACGGAAGCCAGGAAAAGACTGTAACTCAGATCCCCACCCCACTACACCAAGGCAAGTAAGAGAATTCTTGGGCACTGCTGGCTTCTGCAGGCTATGGATACCCAGGTTTGTGACCTTAGTTGCCCCACTCTTCCCCCTAACCAAAGAAGGGGGGTGTTTGCATGGGCCCTGGATCACCAGAAAGCCTTTGAAGAGATTAAAAGGGCCCTACTGACGGGCCCAGCCTTAGCCTTACCTGACCTAACTAAACCTTTTACTCTCTATGTGGATGAGAGAGCAGGGGTTGCCAGAGGAGTCCTTACTCAGACTTCGGGACTTTGGAAGAGGCCAGTAGCTTACCTATCCAAAAATTTAGACCCTGTTACCAGTGTATGTTCTTCTTGCCTGAAAGCTATTGCTGTCGTAGCTCTGCTCATCAAAGAGGCTGATAAGCTCACTCTGGGACAACAGACAACTGTAGTGGCACCCCATGCTCTAGAAAGCATTATCTGACAGCCCCCTGACCGATGGATGACCAACGCTTGTATGACACATTATCAAAGCTTCTTGTTGACTGAGCGAGTGACCTTCACTCCCCCTGCTGTCCTCAATCCCACTACCCTACTGCCTGAGACTGATGACTCCTCATCTACCCATCACTATGCTGACATTCTGGCAGAAGAAGCTGGTACCCAAAATGGTCTGAAGGATCAGCCTTGGTCTGGGAGTCCAAGCTGGTATATGGATGGCAGCAGTTTCATGGTTGAAAGTGAGCAGGAGGCAGGGGCAGCAGTGGTGGATGGAAAGCAAGTGACCTGGGCCAGTAGCCTCCCTGAAGGGACATCAGCCAAGAAAGTCGAACATGTGGCTTTGATACAAGCTCTATGGATGGCAAGGGGAAGTCTATCAACATCTCACTGACAGCAGGAATGCTTTTGCCACTGCCCATATACACAGAGCAATATACAGACAAAGAGGACTGTTGACATCTGCAGGAAAAGACATAAAAAATAAAGAAGAAATTTTGAGCCTCCTCGAGGCCATACATTTGCTAAGAAAGGTAGCCATCATACATTGTCCAGGACACCAATAAGCTCAAGATACTGTAGCTAAAGGAAATCAGATGGCAGACCTAACTGCTATGTTGTACAGCAGCTTTAAAGGCTTGGGACAGGATTCAGGAACTAGGAAAGAGAGTTGAATTACATCTTAGAGTTAAACAGGGTCAGAGAGAACCTTTTAGTGACTTTTTGCAAAGACTAACTAGGGCTGTACAAATAGGGGTAACTGACCCAGAAGCTAGACATATAATAATTGAATCTTTGGCTTATGAGAATGCCAACATTGGGTGCAAATGGATCCTTGGGCCTTTAAAGATCAGATCAGTACCCATGGATGAATGGGTGTAGTAATAAGAGCAGCGGGCTACGTTCCTGGCACCTGGCCGCCCGCACGGCTAGCTTTATATGAAATAATTACACGGAAACTGTATTCTTTTAAACACTGCCTAGCCCATTAGTTCCAGCCTCTTATTGGCTAGCTCTCGCATATTGATCTAACCCATTTCTAATATTCTGTGTAGCACCACGAGCTGGCTTACTAGGAAAGATCTTAACCTGCGTCTGTCTGGAGTGAGAGAATCATGGCGACTCACTGACTCGGCTTCTTTCTCCCAGCATTCTGTTCTGTTTACTCCACCCACCTAAGGGTTGGCCTATCAAATGGGCCTAGGCAGTTTCTTTATTAATTAACCAATGAAAGCAACAGATTAATACAAGACCCACCTCCATCATTTCCCCTTTTTCTGTTTAAACAAAAAAGAAAGGCTTTCACTTTAACATAGTAAGATTACATATAGCAAAACAGTTATCTAGCAAGAATTACAGTTACAATATTTATATCTATTTTATCTTTTATCATAACTAAGGAAAACTATAACTATAACTAACCATTCTTCAACTGCATCAAAGACTCCAGAAGGATATAATATTACCTAAGCAAACAAGAGATCCAAAACTCTAGAAATGACAGAGACATCTCACTGCCTGGACAGTCACCCAAAGTTCTTTTGTACTGTTGGGGCATCCATCTTCAGCCTTCAGGCCCATAGTATCCAGCAGATATTTTCCCTGAAGCAGGAAATTCCAAAGACAGTTCAGTCACTTTTTGCTGTGTCCTGCAAAATGTCTCGCAGACTCTTTCATGAGTCAGGAACCCCGAAAGACCATCTCACCTTTAGGCAAGTTCAGCAGTCCTCTCTCTGCAGGTTCTTTGTGCCCAGTTTATGCAACAGTCCAGGCAAGAGCAGTTTCTTGCCCAAATGGCTATCAAACTCCTTAAGGAGCCTCTTCAGTGCCCATCTTCCTCTTGAAGTAGATTGGTGCTGCCAGGAGCAGACGTGTCTCATTGTCATGAAAAGCCCTAAGTTATTAAAACATTAAATGCCATATTCTGCAGTCTTTGAAAGATATGAAGAATGCCTATCTAGCTGAAATATATCTATGCACATCTATAAAATCTAACTAACATGACTAAATGCTTGACAATTATTGATGACTATCTATTAACAACCTATATACATTACATTTTTAAATGAACTATACAATCACAATACCTTAATCAAGATTAGAAATATGCATATACATATAACAAAATTGACCTTAAAATCATACCAATGCAAATTATTCGTATCTATATCATATCCCCCTTTAAATGTAAAAGAACATTTATAAACAATATTTGGGAACATGGGCGCAGTTTTTTTCTCCAAACTGCTTCCTGCTGAATGGGGGCGCTGTATTCAAATCTTTCACGGTGTAACCTGTGTGTCAGGGTCATCTCAGTCGGCAGTTGAGTGAAGTAATTTTCTGAAGGTGTTCACAGCAACCTTTCAGGAGGGCGTGGTCTATCATACCATATTGGTATAGATGCAATCCACAGGGTCGCATCCTCTGTGAAAACAAAAGAAGACCCTCTCCAAAGCATCATATCCTTAGTCCCAAATTCTGAAATCATAATACCCTTATATCCATTCTGGTTTAGCTTGGCAGCCCATGTAATGAAATGTCTCTCTGTACTTAGCTCCTTTACAGTCAAAAATTTTAAAGAAAACACAATGTACATAATCCAGACTCTCTGTGAATTTTCCATTTTTACATGGCTTATTTTTCTTTATTTCTTTTAATCTATAACTATCTGTAAACCATTAACTTTATTCTCCATATTTTTTTCTTCTTTCTCTCAAGCCTACGTACATTCATCCAACAGTATCTGAATCTGTTCTATTGTGAATCTGTAATTTTTTTACTATCCAGGAGCACTTTGTTTTGTGCTTTTAAATCGCTAAGCTCTTAAGAATCTAAGCTGTGACATTCCTAGGTCAAAAACAGGTACTGCCTACTTGCCCCGCCCAGTCCAACATGGCAGAGCCGCTCATGCCTCTGATCCTTGCACATTGCACCAGTAGCATGGTGGAGCTGCTTGTGCCTCTGAGCCACAGCATGTAATGACTTCCTTTTAGGCACACAGTGAGTCTAGTTGCCATCAAACAAATCGTAGCACTTTACTCCAAATGCTCCATTCAAAAGCTCTGTCTCCTGCAGGAGCCAGACAGCGATCGCAATGGCGGCACAGCCCAGAAAGCCGGCATTTTAAAACAGCCAGTTTTTTCCTGTTGCTGGGTCAGGACAATTTCTTTGCGGCATGCAACCCACAAACAGCAAAAAACTGTCTTAAATTCTCTCTCTCTCCTTTTCAAGCCCTCTCAGGTTTTACGTGGAGTTCATTAGCATGTTGGGTGCCACTCTGTTGTAATAAGAGCAGCGGGCTATGTTCCTGGCACCTGGCCACCCGCACGGCTAGCTTTATACGAAATAATTACATGGAAACTGTATTCTTTTAAACACTGCCTAGCCCATTAGTTCCAGCCTCTTATTGGCTAGCTCTCGCATATTGATCTAACCCATTTCTAATATTTTGTGTAGCACCACGAGCTGGCTTACTAGGAAAGATCTTAACCTGCGTCTGTCTGGAGTGAGAGAATCATGGCGACTCACTGACTCGGCTTCTTTCTCCCAGCATTCTGTTCTGTTTACTCCACCCACCTAAGGGTTGGCCTATCAAATGGGCCTAGGCAGTTTCTTTATTAATTAACCAATGAAAGCAACAGATTAATACAAGACCCACCTCCATCAAATGGGTTTTAAATACAATGAATGTTGAGACATTTGATTATGGTACTGAATGGTGGGTAGGAGAAGCAATTTCCAATGGTAAGAGAATACATCAAAATACCAAATGTTTTAATGGTGATAGAATGGGACATATGAGAAGGCATTGTAGACAATGGATTCCTAGGAATAATACCTCCTCTGGGAATGGCAGAAATAGGAAGACTCAGGGTTCAGGTGTATGTAGGAGGTGTGGAAAAGGCCAACATTGGACAAATTAATGCAGGTCAACAAAAGATAGACAAGGCAACCTGATACCATCAGGAAATGCTGTGCGGGGGGCCTCTTGCAGGCTCCCATGACAAATGTGATCCATTCATTCCCAGTTACAGTGGAAAACGTGTCTCACCAAAAAACATTAAAAATCCAAAGCCTGCTGTAAAAAGCAATATTGGTCTGAATGAAGGGTTAAATGTGGAGGATGAGTCAAAAACTTCAGTAGGACAAAGGAAACGTATATTTTGGCAGACTTCCATAAACAATCAAAGACCAAAGCTGAGTTTATATAAATGGTATTTTTATTGAAGGCGTATTAGACATGGGTAGGGGTATAAGTATCATTACTCCAGAATCTTGGCATACGAATTGGCCTCTTCAAGAGGTAGATGTTCAGTTCCTGGGAATTGGAACCCTATATCAGGTAAAACAAAGCACAAGATGGATTGAATACATAGGGTCTGAAGGGCAAATAAGAAGACTAAGGCCATACATAGCCAATATTGTAGTGATTTTGTGAGGTCGTGACTTATTGCAGAAATGGAATACCCAGATTAACCTTTCTGCAGCCCCCAAAACTTATGTTTCTGAGGAAAATATTAGAAGATATTATAGACTGTGGATGCCAGCCATTCGGGCTGTACAAGAACATTAAGCAGCCGGGCAGTGGTGGCACATGTCTTTAATCCCAGCACTCAGGAGGCAGAGGCAGGCAGATCTCTGTGAGTTCGAGGCTAGCCTGGTCTGGTCTAGAAGAGCTAGTTCCAGGACAGGAACCAAAAGCTATGGAGAAACCCTGTCTCGAAAATAAAAAAAAAAAAAGAACACAAAGCAATTGATAAACTTTCAGAGATACCAACAGCCCTACCTTTAAAATGGTTAACTGAGAAACAAATATGGGTTAAGCAGTGGCCTCTAGTTGAGGAAAAGTTGTAGGCTTTAGAACAGCTGGTACGAGAGCAACTAGATGCTCTACATATAGAAGAATCTACCAGCCCTTGGAATTCTCCTGTATTTGCCGTCAAAAAGAAATCTGGAAAATGGAAAATGGTGACAGACCTAAGGACTATCAACGAGGTTATTCAACCTATATACCCTCTACAATCTGGAATTCCTCTGCCTTCTCTGTTACCAAAGGGATGGCCTCTCATTGTTATTGATTTAAAGGATTGTTTCTTCATTATGTGAATGCAGAGAGCTCTGGCGCTTAATAAAAGGAATCCCACACTAACTCAAAACTAAGAAATATACAGGTATTTATTAATAGATAAAACTTACAAATCAGGATTCTCTGTGTGATTCCCAGTAGGCAGGAAGTTGTTAGCTATACACCTTCCAGCAGCACCTCCCCCACTTGTTTAAATAAGAGAGTTGTAAACCTACTACAAAATTATATACAATAAGAACAAATATCCTATTCTAACTAGCTTAAGTCTTGTATAATAAATAACTTGTCCAAGTCATGAAAGGAAAGTAACTACATTTATCTAGTCTTCAACCCCATTGAAAATTCGAGAAGGGAAAAATTGTTACCTGAGTAATTAGGAAGTGCAATCAAACAACTTCCAAAACATGTAACAAATCACAGAGACAACTGGCTACCTGGGCAATCACCCAAAGTCACGTTTGCAACTTTGAAGCAACCAACTTTAGCTAAGGACTAGAATAACTGATAGATTATTTTTAAAGGCAAGAATTTTTTCAAATCCATCTTACCCTGTCTTGGCAAGATTTGACAGCTCTGCTTATCCATTTCCAGATACTATGTATTTTGTCAGTCATTGAGGTATGGGCAGTTCCTTGCCCAAAGACCGGTTTTGCCAAGAAGAAGACAAGCCCCAAGTGGAGTGTCTTTGGTGCTCAACAATCTCTCAGGAATAGATAGGTGTTGCTAGGAGCTGTTGTGTCTCACTACCACAGAACTCTAAGTTAAATTAAATGCCATTTTCTACAGCCCTTTGAAGAGGTTGAAGATTGTCTATTTATACAGAATATAATTTCTATATATCTAAAGAACCTGGTTAGTCTAACTATAAATATGACAGCCGAAATAACCACACAGAAATTGTATTAATTAAATCACTGCCTAGCCAGTTATTTCTAGCCTCTTATTGGCTAACTCTCATATCTTGATTTAACCCATTTCTAATAATCTGTAAATCACCACCAGGTCATGGCTTACCAGGAAAGATTCAGCATGTCTGACCTGGTAGCTCCATGACAATTCTCTCAGTTTGCTTTCTTCCTCCCAGCATTCAGTTCTGTCTTCTCCGCCTACCTAAGTTCTGCCCTATCAGGCCAAGAAGTTTCTTTATTGATTAACCAATGAAAGCAACACATAAACAGAAGGACCTCTTACACAATTTCCCCTTTTCTGTTTAAACGAAATGGAAGGCTTTAACTTTAACATAGTAAAATTACATATAACAAAACAGTTATCAAGCAAGAACTAAAGTTACCATATTTATATCTACTTTATCTTGTATCATAACTAAGGAAAACTATAATAATAACTATTTATTCCTCAACTCCATCAAAGAATCCAGAAGGATATAATACTACCTAAATAAACAGGAAGTGCATTGTAAGCAACTTCTAAAACTCTAAAAATGACAGAGACAGTCTTGCCTAAATGGGGATTACAAATTGCTCCTGGAAAGATTCAAAGAGGAAATTCTGTTAATTACCTAGGTTACAGAAAATTAGAACACAAAAGGCACAAATTTGGAGAGACCAGTTGTAGATTCTTAATGACTTTCAAAGATTATTAGGAGATATTTCCAGTCTACGACTGGCTGTTGGGATAACACTTGATCTAATAGTTCATTTAAACAAAACCTTAGGTGATAATAAAGACTTGAATAGTCCCAGAGAATTAACAGCTGAAGCAGAAAAGGAATTGATGATTGTTGAGGAGATTGTACAGGACGGCACATGTGGATAGGGTGAATCCAAATCTTAATTGTTTTTGGTCATATTGCCTTCCAGAATTTCTCCTACAGGAATTTTAATGCAGAGGGATGATGTTATCTTAGAATGGATCTTTTTACCACATAAACCAAGTAAAACAATTAAAAACTTATGTGGGAAAAGTCTCTGAATTAATTATAAAAGGTAAATTGAGACTTCATCAATTAGCAGGTATAGACCCAGCAGAGATTATAGTGCCTTTTACTGTTGATGAAATAAAAAAGTTATTGGAAGACAATGAACCCTGGCAAAGGGCTTGTAATAATTTTGGGGAGAAATTAATAGCAATTATCCAAAAAGCAATGGACTTAACCTTATAGGGAGAATTTCTTGGATTCTTCCCCAAATTGTACATGATGCACCAATAACTGGAGCCCACAAGTTTTATACTGATACAAATAAATCAGAGAAGACAGGTTACAAATCAGAAGAATTAAGTAAGGTGGAACAAAGCCCTTATAATTCTGTCCAGAAGGCAAAATTATATGCTATTCTTATGGTACTAAGGGATTTTAAAGAACCTCTCAATATAGTTACTGATTTGCAATATGCAGAAAGAGTTATCTCGCATATTGAAATTGCTGAATTCATACCAGATGATACAGAATTGACTTCATTATTTATCCAGGTGCAAGACATAATTAGGAATAGGCTTTGTCTCATATATATATATATATATATATATATATATATATATATATATATATCACATCCGATCCCATACAGGTCTGCCAGGTCCTCTATCACAAAGTAATGCAGAAGATCAATTATTGATTGGAAGTATGTTGCGGGCCTCTGAATTTCATTAAAAAAATCATGTCAATAGCAAAGATTTAAAGAGTTTTCTATTACATGGCAACAAGCTAAGGAGATTATAAAGAGGTGTCCTACTTGCTCTTTCTATAATCAAACATCATTGCCTGCAGGAAGTAACCCAAAGGGTACTCAAAAGAATGAAATCTGGCAGATGGATATGTTCCCCTTTACAGAATTTGGTAAATTAAAATATGTATACCACACCATAGACACATTTTTAATGGGAAACTGCCTTGAGCTCATAAAAGGCTGATTCAGAAATCACACATTTATTGGAAGTTATGGCCCTCATGAGTATACCTGCACAAATAAAGACAGACAATGGTCCAGCATATATATCTAATAAAATGAAACACTTTTTTGCTTATTATAATATAAAGCACAGTATAGGTATACCAAATAATCCTACAGGTCAGGCAGTTATAGAAAGGTCAAATCATACTATAAAGGATATGCTGAACAAACAGAAAGGGACAGAAAATACCCCCAGAAATAGACTGCATAATGTTTTATTAACCTTGAATTTTCTTAACACTAATAAGAAAGGAACAGCAGCAGAGAGGCATTGGATAGCAGAAAAAACTTCTGAATTGAATCAACCAGTATATTTCAGGATGTGTTAACCTCACAATGAAAACCAGGAGCTGTACTACATTGGGGAAGGGGTTTTGCTCTTGTTTCCACAGGAGAAGAAAAATTATGGATACCATCAAAATTAATAAAGATTTTCTTTGAAAAGGAGAAATCTCTTGAAAAAGAGAAATGATACCACATCCACAACTGTGTCAATCATACAGGGGGTAAGCAAAGCTCATAAGGGTTAGGGAAGGGTTCTGCTCTTATCTTTACAGGAAAATACACACCATCAAAAATTCAAGAGACCTTGGATGTTTGAATGCCGACAGAAGAAAAAATAACTATCCACTAAGGAGCATCTCGAAAACAGAATATGGTTTATGAATCTGGGTACTGTTTACACTTCATTTACATACACACATAGCTGGGTTTGGAGTTGGACAATGGCTCTGTACTTCTCAAAATCCAAGCTTGTTGTTAAAAGGAACACTCAGAATTTCTGTCTCATATCAGGAGCCATCTGGTTTGGGACAAAAGAAAGATTTTAGGAAAAATTTTACTTTCTCCATGCCTTTTTTGTCTATATCATATTCTTCATTTAATGTATGTTTATATGAATGATGTTTAAGTTTTTCGTGATGAACATAGATTTTCCTACAGATCCTTTTCCTGAAGTAAACTTTGACATTTCCAGGAAGAAGATAGGGCCCCACAGCAACAACTCCACCTAGTTAAGATGACATCATGATGCAGACAGCGCTACTATAAGACCACTTCTTTTGGGTACCAGCTGCTGAAATGATGCACCTTTTCATATTCTGGCCAGAACAACAAATGAGAAATTTGAAAAAACAAAACAAAACAAAACAAAACAAAAATCCTATTGACTGCTCAGAAATTGTTTGCAACTATACTTGACAGTAATTTTGGAACTTAATCACCACTTAATTTTTGCAGGATCCCATTAAGAGAACATCACCCCCATGACAGCAAGAAGCAATTCTAGAAGATGTTGCTCTCTATCCCAAAAAAGTTTGTCCATAGGGTTGGGAACACTGTTTAGTGGTCATTGATTATTACTTGTACTAGATAGAGGGTTGGGGTAAAAACTATGTTTGGAAAAAAAGGGAGATAGTAATAGTGGGTAATAGAGTGAATACTTGTTAGCTATTATAAATGGATAATTTACATTGGTATGGTTTTGAATATTGATACAAGTTCAAATTATATCTCTTACTTTTGTTTACATTTATATACCGATGGAAAGTTATTTTGTCAGATTGTATATATGCATGTTTCTACCTTGGTTTAGGACATTTTTTATATTGATACAACTTTTAGGATATATTTTCATATTGCATTATATATTACTCCTATCTCTGATCAAAATACTTATAGATTATTTACATTTTGAGGTCACTGTGCTCATTTGTTGCACATTTATTTACAGATTATTTAATATTCTGACATGAAGTTTTACTCTTAAGTTATATAGGTATTAATTATTATAGGTCAATAGTTGTTCATGTTTGTTGTACATACAGTCAGATCAATTAGGTTCTTTAGATATACAGAGACTGTATTCTGTCTAGATAGGGAATCTTCAACCACTTCAAGGATCTGTAGAACATGGCATTTAAATAACTTAGGGTTCTTTTGACATGAGACATGATTGCTTCTGACAGAACCAATCTATTCCTGGGAGAATGTGGAGCACTTAAGACACTCCATTTGGAGCTTGTTTTCTTCTTGGCAAAACTGGCCTTTGGGCAAGGAACTGACAATGCCTCAACCACTGACGAGTTGCATGATTTCTGGAAATGGATAAGCAGGACTGTCAAATCTTGCCAAGATAGGATAAGATGGTTTTAAAAATTTTCCTGCCTCTGAAAATGGTCCGTCAATTACTCTAGGCCAATGCCAAAGTTGGTTGCTTCAACATTTCAAAATGAGACTTTGGGTGATTGCTCAGGTAGCTAATTGTTTCTTTCATATATTGCTCACTTTAGAAGCTACTTGATTGTACTTCCTCCCTGCTCAAATAATATTATCTCCCTTCTCAGGCCTTCGATGGGGTTGAAGATTAGATAGTCATACTTACCATCCTCTTATGGTCTAGCCAAGCCATTTCCAATACAAGACTTAGACTCCCTAGGATAGAATGCTTATTAAAACATTTAGCATATGTTCCTTGCTTAATATTGTTTATGCTGATTATAACTCTAATCTTATATTTGATCTAGTGTACATTGTTTTGTATTGGGTTTGGAACTCTCTTACTTAAACAAAAGGGGGAGGTGTTGTGGGAGCTCCTTCTGCTCCTTCAGTCAATAACATTAAGATACCAACCCACTTGGGTATGGTCTCTTTTGCTTTATTGTTTTTTGTTTGTTTTGGTTTTTGAGATAGGGTTTCTCTGTGGCTATGGAGCCTGTCCTGGAACTAGCTCTGTAGACCAGGCTGGTCTCAAACTCACAGAGATCTGCCTGCCTCTGCCTCCCGAGTGCTGGGATTAAAGGTGTGCGCCACCATTTTGCTTTAAAAAGCAGCAGTAGCCGTGCTCTCGCACTCTTGCTTCTGGTTCCCACTTCTGGCTGTTAGACTCTATCTGTTCGCTCAGAGGGCTGTTGTCTAGGACAGGGATCTGTAAGTTTTTCCCCTTAAATAAATAACACTTTTATTAATCATAATTCCAAACTGGTGTGGGATTGTTTTGTGATTTATGCCTTCATCATACATGTTTGTCTTTCTGGGTTTGAGTTACCTCACTCAGGATTTTTTTTTTCTAATTCCATCCATTTGCTACAAATTTCTTGATGTCATAGTTTTTACCACAGAGTAACACTCCATTGTGTAAATGCATCACATTTTCTTTATCCATTCTTCAGTTGAGGGGGCATCTAAATAATTTCTAGGTACTGGCTATAACAAATAATGCTGCTAAGACCATAGTTGAGCAAATGCCATGTGGTATGAATGTACATTCTTTGGGTATATGCCAAGAGTGGTATTGCTGGGTCTTAAGGCGGATTGATTCCCTGTTTTCTGAAAAACTGCCATTCTGATTTCCAAAGCATCTGTACAAGTTTGCACTCCCATCAACTGTGGAGGAATGTTCCCTTTACTCCACATCTTCTCCAATATAAGTGGTCACCAGTGTTTTTGATCTTAGACATTCTGAGAGGTGTAAGATCGTATCTCAGAGTTGTTCTTATTTGCATTTCCCTGATGGCTAAGGATTTTGAGCAATTCCTTAAATGTCTTTTGGCAATTTGAGTTTCTTCTGCTGAGAATTCTCTTTAGATCTTTACCCCATTTTAAATTGTATTATTTGGTATTCTGATGCCTCATTTTGTGAGTTCTTTATATATTTTGGAGATCAGCCCTGTCAGATGTGAAGATGTTTTCCCATTCTGTAGGCTGCCATTTTGTCTTACTTTGCCTTACAGAAGCCTCTCAGTTTCAGGAGTTCCCATTTTTAAGTGTTGCTCTCAGTGTCTGTGCTACAAGTGTTATATTTAGGAAGTGGTCTCCTGTGCAAATGCATTCAAAACTACTTCACACATTCTCTTTTATCAGGTTCAGTGTAACTGGATTTGTGTTGAAGTCTTTGATCCACTTGGACTTGAGTTTTGTGCATGGGGATAGATATGGGTCTACTAGCATTCTTCTACATGTTGACATCCAGTTATACTGGAACCATTTGTTGAAGATGCTTTCTTTATTCCATTGTACAATTTCAGCTTTTTTGTCAAAAATCAGCATTCGAAGGTGTGTGGGGTAATACCAAGGTCTTCAATTTGATTCCATTGATCCACTGTCTGTTTTTAGACCAATACTAAGCTGATTTAATTTCTATAGCTCTATAGTATAGCTTGAAATCAGAGATGGTGATGCCTCCAGTGGTTCCTTTATTGTACAAGATTGTTTTGACTATCCTGAGTTTTTTATTATACATATGGAGTACAGGTTTTCAAAGTATAAGCTAATGATTCTCTGGATTTCCTCAATGGCCGTTGTTATATTCTCCTTTTCATTTCTGATTTTGTTAATTTGGATATTTTTTCCTTGTCTTTTGATTAGTTTGGATAAGGGTTTCTCTATATTGTTGATTTTCTCAAAGAACCAGCTCTTTGTTTCATTGATTCTTTGTAAATTTTTTTTGTTTCTATTTTATTGATTTCAACCCTCAATTTGATTATTTTCTGCTGTCAATTCCTCTAGGGTAAGTCTGCTTCTTTTTGTTCTAGAGCTTTCAGGTGTGTTATTAAGTTGCTAGTGTGAGATGTCTCCACTTCCTTTATGTTGTAGATGGAAGTTTCTGTCCCATCCAAACCCACAGCACTTCAGTCCCAAAAAACACACCAAGACTTGTATCAATTATAAACCATTTGAACTATTAATTGAGCTTATTATTAAATAGCTCCTACAACCTAAATTAACCCATAATTCTTGTCTAGGTTTAGCCACATGACTTGGTAAATTTTATCAGTGAGGCATTCTCATCTTGCTTCCTCTCTGGCTGGGTAACAGCATCTCTCCTTTCCTCTTCCCAGGATTCTCTTCATCTTGTTGCCCCACCTATACTCCTGCCTGACTACTGGCCAATCAGCATTTTATTAAACCAATACAAGTGACAAATCTTTACAATGTACAAAAGCATGATCCCACAGCATTATGTAAGCAATTAGTACTATGAACGTTGTTCTTAGCACTGCTTTCATGGTATCTCATAGGTTTGGGTATGTTGTGCCTTCATTTTCATTGAATTCTAGGAAGTCTTTAATTTCTTTATTTCTTCCTAGACCCTGGGGTGAATCAGTTCTATAGGCTTTTGCAATTAGTGTTGTTGAATTCTAACTTTAAGCCATGATGATCTGATAAGATACAGGGGGTATTCCAATATTTTTAACTGCGGAGGTTTGCTTTGTTACTGGGTATGTGTTCCATGAGGTGCTGAGAAGAAGGTGTATTATTGTGTGTTTGGATGAAATGTTCTATAGATGTCTTTTAAGTTCATTTGAGTCATAACATCTGTTAGTTTTCTTATTTCTCTGTTAAGTTTCTGTCTGGCAGTCCTGTCTATTTGTGAGAGTAGGGTGTTGAAGTCTCCTACAATTACTGTGTGAGGTTTGATATGAGATTTAAGCATGATCTCTCAAAAGAGCCATCCATCAGCAAAAACCAAGAAACCATTTCTTAAATAGCCATGTATCTGCTTGCTGCCAAAAAACTGAGCCTATCTGAAAAAATGCGGCTACCAAGAAGTAGTGCTTGACTCCTGTTTTTATGGTTCTGGAATCCTTCTTTTTAAAAATATTTTTTAGGCTTTATGTGGATGTATATGCATCATGCTGTTTCCATTTTTGTTGTTCTATATTTTACAATGAAGCTTGTGGCTTATTACCTCACCTCTTGCTTCTCCAATGGCTGCTGGCATCTCTCTCAATTATGCCTTCTTTCTCCCTGTATTCAGTATGGCTTTCCCACCTAGCAGCTATATTCTGCCCTGCCATAGGCCAAAGCAGCTTCTTAATTAACCAATGATAATAATACATATTCATAACATACAGAAGGGCATCCCAAATTATGTTTCTTTCTTACTTACTATGTGGCTTCCTGTATAGCTGGGTGACTGGCCCCTGGTGTTCTCCTCTCCTTGACTTCTTTTTCTCCCAGATCTCTCCTCTTCCTTATTCTCTCTGCCTGCCAGCCCTGCCTATCCTTTCTCTGGCCTTGCTTTTGGCCATTCAGCAATTTACTAGGTCAATCAGGAGTTTTAGATAGGAAAAGTAACACAGAAACACAGAGTTAAACAAATGCAACATAAAAGCCTGCAACACAACTTTGCATCATTAAAACAACTGATCCACAGTGCAAACAAATGTAACATTAAATTAATATTCCACAACATTTCCCCCTTTTGTCAAAATAAAAAGAAATGGCTTTAATTAAACATCATAATATCATAAGACTATAGACAATAAGAACAATTATCAAATAAGGATTACATTCACAATGTCTAGTTCATTTGTATTTTTGTAAATTTAAAGAAAATACTCCATTTTCTATCCATCTTAGTGAATCCAAAGTTTAATATCTAATTTACTTTCTATCATAACTAAGGAAAACTGAAATAACTAATAGTTTAGTCTTTAAATCAATCAAAGACACAGAAGGATGTAATATTACCTACCAACAGAGATATCTGCCTGAACAGTCACCCAAAGTTCCTCTGCAATGTTAGGACATCCATCTTTAGCCTGCAAGTCTAGAATATCTAAATGACTTCTCAGTGTAGCAGGAAATATGAAGGATTATCCTACCTTGTATTGGCAAAGTTCATCAGTCTCTTTCCTTTGTGTCCTGCAGAATATCTGACAGCTTCTTCAGGGAAGCAGGAACTCTCAATAACTATCCTGGCTTGTCTTGGCAAAGTTCAGCAGTCACTTTGCTGTGGGTCCTACATTTCAGTTTGTACAGCACACTGTCAAGCAGTCAAGGCAAAAAGCAGTCTCTTACCCAAATGGCTAACCTTGACACAATAAAACAAACTCCTATGAAGTTTCTTCAGTGCCCATTATCCTTTTATTAAGGAAAATGGTACTGCCAGCAGATGTGTTTCGTTATCATGAAAAATCCTATGTTAATAAATTATTTTAAATGTTATACTCTATAGTTCTTTGAATTATTTGAAGAATTTTATGTACCAAAAATATACCTATTTAACCTAAAAAACATACCTAATGTGACTACAAGTTTGATTATTATAGATTAACTACTAACCTCATTTCTTATATTGCATTTTTAAATTAACTGTATAAGCATAGTACCCCAAACAAAAATAGAAACATATTACATTATAACAGAATTAACTCTAAATTAGCATCAATATACTAAGATCTATACCAATGCAAAATATCTGAGATTAATAATTGTCTTTTATCCATGTTTCTATATTCCCCTAAATTATAACAAGCATCCATAACACACAAAATAGCCAAAGACCATCCAGACCCCCCAACTCTTGAAAATGTGGGCACCAATTTCTCTAAACTGGTAACTGTTATCTTGGGAGAAGATATTTTTTAGGGGTCCCTGCAAAAATTTGAGATAATGGCCAAGTCCTGGGAAAACCAGCTATAACCTTTGTTGACATATATCAAGAGTCAGGAGGTCTCCTCTAATACAACTTTATCAATACCACTTCTGAAGGATCCACAGCCTCTTGTCTCCTGTGGGAGATAAAAGCAAAAACTTTTCCCCAAAGCATTTTTAGATTCCATTTGAAAAATACATTTTTTACTTCTTTTTTAAAGTTAAGATAACCCTAAAGTACCTACGTTGATTCAATTTTACAGTGCTGCTCACAATCCTTTCTCTCTCTCTCTCTCTCTCTCTCTCTCTCTCTCTCTCTCTCTCTCTCTCTTTCTTTCTCTCTCTGCTACCTGTGGATTTGGATGTAAATTTCTCAGCTGCTACTCTGTTGCCATGGCTGTCTGTTTTCCACCATGATAGTCATGTACTAACCTTCTGTCCTGGCTAGTTTTATCTCAACTTGGCACAAGCTAGAATAATCTGAAAGGAGGAACCTCACTTGAGAAAATGCCTCCATAAGATCAGGTATAGACTCAGGAAGCAGAAGCAAATGGATCCCTGTGAGTTCAAGGACAACATGGTCTATAAAGCATGTTCCAGGACAGAGAAAAAGAAAAAAAATCCAAGAATAGGGCATTTTCATAATTAGTGACTTATTGGGGAAGGACAATCCATTATAGGTTGTAGGTAGGTGGTCCTGGGTTCTATAGGAAAGCAAGCTGATAAAAGGCATTTAAGGGATTGCTAAACATTCTTAGTCATCAGAGAAATGCAAATCAAAACAACTCTGAGCTACCATTTTATACCTGTCAGAATGGTTAAGATCAAAAACACTGATGACAGCTTATGTTGTAGAGGATGTGGAGTAAGGGGAACACTCCTTTCACTACTGATGGGATGTAAACTTGTACAGTAACTTTAGAAATCAGTATGACAGTTTCTCTAAAACTTAGCAATCAATCTACCTCAAGACTGAGTACCTGGTCTACAGAGCTAGTTCCAGGACAGGCTCCAAAGCCACAGAGAAACCCTGTCTCAAAAAAAAAAAAAAAAGACTGAGCAATACTACTCTTGCACATGCTCCCAAAGGATGATCCATCATACCACAAGGACATTTGCTCAACTATGTTCACAGAAGCATTATTCATAATAGCCAGAACCTGGAAACAACCCAGTTGCCCCACAACTGAAGAATGGATAAAGAAAATGTGGTACATTTACACAAAAGAAAATTCTCATGGGTAAAAAAAAAAAAATGACATCATGAAATTTTCAGGCAAATAGATGGAACTAGAAAAAACCATCCTGAGTAAGGTAACCCAGATGCAGAAAAACAAACATTGTATTACTCATTCATAAATAGATATTAGATGTGAAGCAAAGGATAACCAGACCACAATCCACAACCCAGAGAAGCTAGGTAACAAGGAGGACCCTAAGAGAGATGCATGGATCACCCTAGGAAGGGGAAATAGATGAGATCTCCTGGGTAAACTTGGAGTGAGGTAGAAGGAGGGAAGGAGAGATGAGGGAATGGGATGATAGAGTTAGAGGAGGGACAGAGTGGGAAAGCAAGGAAAGAGATATCTTTATAGAGGGAGTCATTATGGGGTTAGGGAGAAACCTGGTGCTAGGGAAATTCCCAGGAATTCACAAGGCTCCTATCAATAGTGGAGAGGGTGTCTTCTCCTGCAATCAAATTGGTGACTACTTTAATTGTTATCATAGAACCTTCATCCAGTAACTTATGGAAGCAGATGCAGAGATCCACAGCCAAGAACCAGGCCAAGCTCCAGGAGTTCAATCAAAGGAGGAGATATTATAGGAACAAAGGAGGTCAAGATTATGATGACAAAACCCAGAGAGACAGATCACCCAAGGTCGTGGACACTCAAAAACTCTGGGCTGACAGATGGAGAGCCTACATGGGACTAAACTAGGCCCTCTGCATGTGGGTGACAATTGTGTCTTGGCCTGTTTGTCGGGCCCCTGACAGTGGGACCAGGATCTAACCCCGGTGTATGAGCTGGCTTTTTGGAACCCATTCCATATGGTGGGATGCCTTTCTCAGCCTTGTTATAGCAGGGAGGGGCTTGGTTTTGTTTCAACTTGATGTGCCAGGCTTTGTCGACCTTACCCTTTCTGATGAGTGAATGGAGTTTGGAGGTGGGGGAGAAGTGGAAAGAGGGGAGAGAAGGAGAACTGTGGTTGATATTTAAAAGAAATAAAAAAAATTAAATAATTTTTTAAGTATACAAAGAAAGCAGGCTGAGCAAGCCAGTGATCAGCAGTCTTCCACGACTTCTGCATCAATTCCTGCCTTCAGATCCTTGCCCTGAGTTCCTTTGATCACTAATTTTTATAATGAACAGCTATATGAAATTGTCAATGAAATAAACCCTTTCCTTCCCAAATTGCTTTTGGTTATGCTATTTCATCACAGCAATAGTAACCCTAAGACACTTTCTAAAACTAACTGTAAGCAAGCCTCCAATTAAATGTTTTCATTTATAAGAGTTGCCTTGATCATGGTTTTTCTTGCCAATAATCCCACATTGACTAAGACAGAAGTTGGTACCAGGGACCAGGGTGTTTCTGTGACAGGCCTGACCATGCTGTTTGTTGGAGGAATATGGAAGACTTTGGGACTTTGAACTAGAAAAGAGTTTGGGTGATTTAAGTGGGGTTTAATGGATCACCCCAGTAGGAACATGGAAGACAGTGCTGAGGATAAAGTGGACTGTGCAGGCCTGGATCAAAAGGGTTCAGAGAGGAAGAAAGAATACTAGCAAGTAGCCTAGAGACCATTCTTGTGATATTTTAGCAAAAAAAAAATGCAGCTGCTTTTTGCTCTTGTCTTAAAAATCTGATGGAGGCTAAACTGAAGAATTTCTGACTAACATGATTGGCAGAGGTTTCATGACAGTCTAGTATTGATAAAAATGATCACTCTTATGCATATCTACAAAGAAAAGGAGAAAGTGGGACAAAAAGAAATAAAAAATATACAGTTTGAGGAGAAAAGGAGCATCAAGAAATATAATGTTGAAGTCAAGTCCTGTGCTCAAGGAGATAAAAAATTTAAAGGCCTGATTCAAATTGAATAAAGGGTCAGGCCAAGACCTCACCCAGCTAAGCTTCCAACTTGTGAAAAAAGAACTAAAAGGAAGATTAAGAGGCAGAGGAAACAATCAACAACAGGAAGCTAATACAAATGTAATTCAAGGAAGGGACCAGGTTGCAGTCACAGCAAGCAGAAAAACTTGGCAGCTTTGGCCATGTGGTTCTGGGTTTACACTCAAGAAAGATATAGGAAAGGAGTTATACAGTCTTTGCCTACAGCTAAGGAAAGTCACAATTAAAAAGGCCATGAATATGACAGGGAGTCCCTGCATGGGAGATCCCAATATGTTGAAGACGCCTGAGTCATGGGAAACATGCTAAGGAGAGATGCAGACAGGGCCTGAAACCATTCAAACAGAGAGAAGTTTGTTACAGTCAACAAAACTGGAAGCAAGGAGCCATCTAATAAACCTTTTGGCATCAGACATGGAGTTGTGGGATTTAGAGTTTGCCCTGATGGGTTTTAGTCCTGCTTTGTCCAGTATTTCTTCACCATGTCTCCTTTCCTCCCTTTTGCAGTGGTAATGTATATTCTGTGCCACTGTATGTTGGAAGTATGTGATCTGCTTTTTGATTTGATTTTACAGGGTGTTTCAGTTAAAAGACTGCCTTGAGTCTCAGGAAAGACTTTGGGCCTTCAGTGATCTTGAAACTATGAAAGACTTTAGAAATATTTGAGGTTGGCATTTTCTTTATGATGTGGCTAAAGGCCTATGCAGCCAGGGAGGGGAAATGCGGTGGTTTGAATGAGAATGTCTACTGTGGGATAATACTTCTGTATGCTGTGAATGTATGTTGCTCTCATAGGTTGATAATAAAAACTGCTTCGGCCTATAGTAAGACAGAATATAGCTAGGCAGAAAAGTCAAACTGAATAGAAGGAGAAAGATGAGGGGAGTCAAGAGAGATATAAATGTCCTGTAGCCCCATATGCTTGAATGCTTGTTCCTCCATGGAATTGTTGGGACTAAGTGTGGCCTTGTTAGAAGAGGTGTGTCATTAGAGGTGCATTTTGAGGTTTCAAAAGCCCACACCAATGTCTGTCTCTCTGTCTCCTTCTCTACTGACTGCCTGTGGGCCAGGATGTAAAGTAATAGTAAGAAGGCCTAGGGAGAAAAGGTTGTCAGGGAAGAAACAGTCTCTCCTATGTCAATAATGAATATACTTTTCATCCCAGCCACACTAAGGGTTACCAAAGGCTTGTTCACAGAAATAGAGAATATTGGAGCATCTCCTCAGGGTCTCACTAGTCCTCAAAAGGAGAAGGGGTTCATTGCTTCACTAGGATGTCCAGGAACAATGGATCCTGTCCTGGAACTAGCTCTTGTAGACCAGGTTGGCCTTGAACTCACAGAGATCCTCCTGCCTCTGCTTCCCGGGTGCTAAAATTAAAGGCGTGTGCCACCACTGCCCGCCCATTTTTCTTTTTTTATGTTTAACCAAAGAGTAAAGTCTTTGGGTGGAGACTAATATTCCCTCACAGAGGAGGGAGGGGCATTCTCTCTTCCAATGGTGTTTCACTTTTCAGATTAGACATGGCCCTGAGTGAAGCTTATCACCTAGGAGCTTTAGGCACTCTCAATGAAATGTCCTGAGTGAGCACAGTAGCAGGAGACATTCTGAAGCTGGGTTGGTTCCTTTAGACTAGACCAAATGGCCACTAGATGGCACTATAGGATTCCTGGAGTTTCATCCATAGCGAAATTGCACTGGTAAGCAAATTTGAGACTCTCGAGCCTAACCTTCTCTAAGTTAACACCAGTGCTCAACTGGCAGACTTTATCATCCTAAAGAGAGTTTTGACCCTTAGAAAAGAAATATGAGAAAATACACAAATTCTAAATATGCATACTGGATGCTGCATGATCATGCAGCCATCTGGAAGGAGACCAGGTTACTGACCACCTTGGAGACACCTATCAAACACTCCAAGGAGATCTTGGACTTACTAGATGTAGTCCTGCTTCTCCAGGATATTGCAATCATTCACTGCTGAAGGCACCTGATGGAAGATGATCCGATAGTCTTGTGTAACCATCTAACAGATGCTGCTGTTGAAGCTGTAGCACATAGAAGAATGTAGCCCAGAGACAAAAGGTAGATGAAATCATTTAAGCTAAGGCCAGTCATTTATAAGTAAGAATAAGCCTCCATGTGTGATTTATTTCAGAGCCAGGTGGTGGGCCCCCAGAAGAGCAAAAAAGTAAAAAGCAACCAACAGCAGACATGGTAAAATGTAAATATCTGAAATGTCTCCTTTAATTAAAGCATTTCCCTGACTATATGTTTTACCACAGTCTGCAAGCTTGCACTAGCCACTACCATAGTTACCATAGCAGAGTGAGAAAGTCAAATAGGAATTTTGAGGGTCTAAGCAATCACTCCTACTACTTTTCCTTCCATGACCTCAACAAAAGCAGGAGGACATCTTTGCCGCTGCAGCCTCCTAAGGAAGGAGAACCTAGGTCACACTGTCTCTTAGGATTAGGGCCTGAGCACTCTGAGACTTATTCAGCAACTGCCAGAGTTAAACCCATCCACAGTAATGGTACCAAGATTACGAAGGTCCCTGAAAGTGTCTTAGTATTCCATTGCTATGAAGTTACACCATGATCACAGAAATGCTTATAAAAGAAAGAATTTAATTTGTGCTTGCTTAAATTTCATTCCATTATCATCATGGAGGGGAGCATAGCAGCATGCAGGCAGACATGGTGCTGGAAAATGAACTGATAATTCTGAATCTGGATTGACAGGCAGCAAGAAGATAGAGTTACATTGGGCCTGACTTGAGCATTTGAAACTTCAAAGCCCATGCCCAGTGACAAACTTCCTCCAACAAGACCACACCTACTTGAGCAAGGCCACACCTCTTAATCCTTCACAAGTATGGCCACTCTCAAATGACTAAGTATTCAAATACATGAGCTTATGGGGGCCACTCTTTTTCAAACCATCACAGAAAACCAATCTGCTTCTTATTTTGTTTTTTTGTCTAACTGTGACATTACAGAGGTTTCTCCATCTTGTATCCTTGCAGAGGCCATTTTAGTTTTGACTAGAATTTGATCTCCTTGATGGAAAGTTTTCTGGAAAATTACCCAACCCTATTCTAGTAACATGAGGTCAAGATACCCCAGTTAGCTTATCTTAGATTCTGTTAAACTGCCTGCTTGTGAAGACCTCCTCCTCCAGATAACTGTTTTTCTTAGTTTCTGTTAAACTGCTTGCTTGATTGATTGATTGATTGATTGCCTGTTTGCTTGTTTATGGAGACCTCCACATTCAGCTACCTACTTACCTTGTCTTCTGTTAAACTTCTTGCTTGCATAAACCTACTCCTGTAGGTGTCAAGATATCTGGATGTGGTTTTTGCCTTCAAAAACCCCTTACCCTAAACACTTGGTGCTACACTTCAGTAACAAATACCTAAGTGTAGTCCCAGCTGGCATGATGGTCATCTCTGGTGGGCTCCCACAACAAAGGTAGTGAAGGTGTCCAGCAACTTGAGAAAGAGAAATTTTTGTAAACCATAACACTTGTGGGAAGAGAAAAACTTCTACAAACCCTATTCTTAGTTATCCACTGACTTTCCTTCCTGTCAATAACATTATCTGCAGGGAATCATGGAGTTGGCTTGATCTAGCTGCCTTGAGAAGTATGCACCATAGGTTTTATAGGCTAGGGTCCATGGATTCTGAAGCACTGTGTGCCTTTCAATTCCTGAGAAACTGAGAGAATTCCTTGGGCAATGATGCATTCAGGCTGTTTCTGTTTCTCTGTGTTCCCTAGAAGTCACCAAAGTATGTATGCATATATGTCAGAACAATTGTTCTTAGACATTAATCTTGCATACCCTGTATAGCTTGCAAACTTTGTCACTGTATCCTGAAAACTACAATTGTGTTGATATTGACAACCTCCATTATATTCTGTTTCTGATAAAGGCATAAAAAGTCTGATTACTTGCAATAAATTTGTCACAGCCTCAGTCTTTCTGTGACCCCTCCAATACATGCCTGATGATATTCCCATCAACCATAATCAGGAGACTCTAGTTAAGTATGCACTGGCACTTACAAGAGGTATCCAAATGAGGATCTGAAATATGTGAATTTAAGAGAAAGAAAAGGAAAAAATTAAGGTGAGGAATTCCTAGGTATTGGTATGCTCACAAGTATAATAAGGCAGGAGGTTAATCCACTGGAGGTACTGTAATTGTCTGTCCTGTCCCTTTAAGAGATAAGCCCTGCCCACTCCCTCCCCCATCCATTGAGGCAAGTGGATCTTCCTTCCACTTCCAGCCTGAGCTCTCTCTTTTCTGTCTTTCTCCTGAAGAGGTAGCTTCTCCCTTCCTCTCCCCTTCCTCTGTGTGTGTGTTTCTCTTTCTCTCTTTCTCTGCCTATTTCTCTGCTCTTCCCTTCCCCCAATTCCCTTTCCTTTCCCCTCTATAACCCACTAAATAAATACCCACTTTCTCTGCATGGCGTACCTGTCTGTCTCTATCTCTCACCCACTGTGACTCCTTGTAGGACTGGTCTCTCACTCACTGCCTCCCACCCACCCCAGACCCAGAGAGGCCTCAGGCCCACTTGTGGCCCACTGTGGTATCCCACCTGCCACTGCCCTAAACCACCTGCAGTGACCCACTGTGCTTCTTGGAGAAATGCGCTGCAGCATTTTACCATTACATTAGTGCTTGTGACTTGGTCAGGCTCTCTCCACACTCTCTCCTACCTGCAGGAGGGCTGGCTAAGGACACATGGAACCCTGGCCTCGGGAACCAGGTTATCTGCCTGAGCACGTACCTCTACTGACACCAATGGCTTCAGGGGTGAGTTTTCCCCTTCCAGCCAGCTTAACCATTTCTCCAAACCTGAGGAAATGACCATTGAGCTTCCAGCAATCCTATGGTGTTTCTAGAAACAGGGGGATTACCCCCAACCACAGTCTTTATGGATACGGTTGAGCCCTTCACTGACATTCATCTCTGATTGTTTCCCATAGCTAAAAACATGATCAGACAACCCAGGGTAGTCCTTTCATGCTAGTACTGCATACACTGAGAACTGCACTTACTTTGGAGCCTGGGGTCCCTTGGATATTTTTTCTCTTTTCTTTTTCTTTTCTTTTGGACAACTCATAATTGGTTCCCATTGTAAAAGATCATCCAGGATGGCCTCTAGCCTCTGGTTTCTGAGTCACACAGACTGGGGCCAGTTGGCTTCATTAATACCTTCCTTGTTCATTATATCTCATTTCAGACTACAAAAACAATAAGTTTCATGTTTTAAATTGGTATGTACTTTTAAGTATCTTTTTTTTTTTTTTTTTTTTTTTGGTTTTTCGAGACAGGGTTTCTCTGTGGTTTTGGAGCCTGTCCTGGAACTAGCTCTTGTAGACCAGGCTGGTCTCGAACTCACAGAGATCTGCCTGCCTCTGCCTCCCAAGTGCTGGGATTAAAGGCGTGCGCCACCACCGCCCGGCCTAAGTATCTTAATCCAACCCTGCTTTACCTGTTAAGTTGAGAGCCAGTACAGTCAAGCTCAGCTCTCCAGGCAGATTTTATACTATACTGTTGTTATAACTCATCTATACCCAGTAAACAGCCCTCAACTGCTCAGAGATCTGGGAAATATGGCATTTAAATATTTAACTATTAAAAGACTTTTTATAACAAAAAGAGACAGGTTGGCTTCTAGCAGCAGCACTCTACTTCCTCCAAAGAAGACAAATAGGCACAGAATAACATCCATCCACAATTTGCTTCAACTGCCACGTGCTGACCACTTGGAAAAACTGCCTTTCATCTAAACTGAAGGTCACCAGACCATGGACAGAATCACTGGAATCGACAGCCTAGCTGCTCAGGTCAAGGTAGGCTTGTCTTCCTACAGATTTCCTAACCCACAGGATCTTCTGGAGCCTGGCAGCCCCTATGCTAAACAACAAAAGGCAAATACGACCCTCAGCAACCATGGAGGAACTCCAGGTGCCAACCAAGTAAGTTCTCTGTCAGTTTTTAATCAATAACTCAAGTAAAATATTATCTTTCCCAAAGATCTCTGATGCAGTTTGACAGTTGAGGGGTTTTGTCATTTAAAAGGACAGCCTCACCAAACAAATTTCAACAAGTACAAGTTATCAAATCTCTCTAATGTTGCCTTCCATAATCTTAAAAATATTTTTCATTGTGCAAAAACATCTGCCACAATCTTTCTGCTGCTGTTTAAAACTTATGTTTTCACAAACCAAAAAAATTCTTGTGAGTTCCAGGGAGCTAAATCGAAGGATCCACCTTAAACAAGTCAGATATACCCCTCTCAATTCCCTGGTCCTAAAAATATTTTTCCTAAAGTTAACTTTGTCCTCTGTTCTGCCAATATCTTAAACAGGTGTAAGAGACACCAGACATTTCCATACCACAAACACCAGAGAGGAGCAAAGAGACCAACTACCCCAAGATACAACCAGCACCCAGCTTTCTTAGATTCCCCCCAAGATGATGCCCACAAATAAGAAGAAGCAGTCTTGAGAATCTGCCATCCAAATTCCTTTAACCTATTGTGCCTAGCCTCCCATCTTTTTATTATAAGAGATGGGAACATAATGGTCTGTCCTGTTCCTTTAAGAGACAAGCCCCACCCACTCCCACTCCTCTTCTGCCAAGGCAAGTGGCTCTTCCTTCCACTTCCAGCCTGTGAGCTCTTTCTGCCCTGTCTCTCTTCAGAAAAGGTGGCTGCTGCTGTGGCTCCTCTCCTCCCCCATCTCTCTGTCTCTGCCTCTCTCTCTCTCTCTCTCTCTCCCCCCTTCCCTTTCCTCCCATAACCCACTAAATAAACCATACCCAAGTCCTCTCTCCACATGGCAAGCCTATCAGTCTCTGCCTCTCACATGCCATGGCTCCTTGTGGGACTAGCTGCCCCACCAATGACCCACAGAGCTCTGTCACTCACCATGGTTTCTCACCCACCTGGGACTTACACCTGCCTGGGACTTACAGAGGCCTCAGGTGGTGGGACCAAGAGCAGTCAGTGCTCTTAATCTCTGAACCATCTTTCCAGTCCCAACTCTTAAGAGTCTTATGCAGGCTTATAGTAAATATGAACCAACTGTTCCTTTTACATTGTCTCTCCTTGATCTAGAGATATTTTACTTCCCTCTGACAGAGTTATTCTCAAAAGCTTTTCTCACTGGGGATGAATATTTACTATGAAGGATTAATTATTCAGAAAAATATCAGGATAAAGTGTTCTTGTGGGACACCTAACAGTAGAAGCAGTGGCTGTCTCTGAATCTTTTGGCCTGCCCTTTTCTGAAGGGAAATGGAGGAGGACTAGATCTGGGAGTGGGGAAGTAGAGGGAGGGACTGGAAGAAGAGGAGAGGAGGAAAATTGCAGTTGGGATGTAATATATGAGAGAAGAATAAATTTTTAAAAAGAAATTAGCAAAATAATGTGTCCATCAATTTTGAAATGCTAGCAGGAGAAGGCATATATAATGATGCTCAAGGACAGATTACATATCCTCCTAAGGCTTAAGAACTAACAAATGTTTTGGCCCTGTAAAGCATGGTTTAAGTTACCAGACTCTGAAAGAAAGACATTGAAACTTTCTAAAATTAGACAGGGGCTTGATGAGCCATATTGAGACTTTATTTCTTAACTGGGAATCAATCTACCTCAAGACCCAGAAATACCACTCATGGGCACATACCCAAATGATGCTTAATTATATGATAAGGACACCAGCTCAACTATGTTCATAGAAGCATTATTCATAATAACCATAATCTTGAAACAATCTAGATGTCCCTCGACTGAAGAATGGATAAAGAAAATGTGGTACATTTACACTAAGGAGTATTATCCAGCAGTAAAAAACAATGACATCAGGAAATTTGCAGGCTAATGGAAAAAAATTATTCTGAGTGAGGTAACCCAGACAAAGAAAAACAGACACAGTATGTACAGTATGTACTCATTCGTAAGGGGATATTAAATATTAATGCAAAGGACTGGAATTGGGGGACATTTGGGGTAATGTGGAAACTTGAGGCAATAGTCACTCCAAGAATTCTGTGAGAGTGACCCTAGCAAGGACTCCTAGCAATGGTAAAAATGGAGCCTGAACTAAAGATCTTCTGTAACCAGGCAGGGTTCTAGTATTGGACTGGATCACCAATCCAGTCACAAAACTTTTAACCTACAATCTATCCTGCCTGCAAGATGAGGCAATGGAGGCATAAAACTTTTGGGAGTAGCCAATCACTGGCCTAGTTTCAGGCCCAAACCACAAGAGAGAGCCCATGGCCAACACGGCCTAGATGACCAAAAAGTTGGAACTAGATAGCTCAGAGACCTAGGATTAAAAAAAAAATCAATAAAAAATTCCTAATGATATTCTACTATATTCATAGATCAGTGCCTAGTCAAATTATTGTCAGATAGACTTTCTCCAGCAGTTGATGGGAGCAGATGCAGAGGTCCATGTTGCAAGGGGGGGGGGGCACTTGTTCGTCCCAGCCACCTGGCTAGCTTAGCCTCAAAATTACCACACTGGAACTGTATTAATTAAATCACTGTTTGGCCCATTAGCTCTAGCCTCTTATTTGCTAGCTCTCACATCTTGATTTAACCCATTTCTATTAATCTGTGTATCTCCACGTGGCAGTGGCTTACCAGGTAAAATTCCCAGCATCTGTCTCCAGCAGATTTATGACATCCCTCCAACTCTGCTTTCGTTCTCCCAGAATTCAGTTCTGTCTTCTCCACCTGCCAAAGTTCTGCCCTATTAGGCCAAGGCAGTTTCTTTATTCATTAACCAATACAAGCAACACACAGAGGGGACTCCCACATCAGACCCATAGCCAGACGTTAGGTGGAAAGAGAGCCCAAATTGGTAATCTCTACCAGGGTCCCTTCCCTTGGAGCTCAAAAACCCAACAGAAGAGGACAAAAAAGGACTGTAGGAGTCAGAGAGGTCAAAGTTACTAGAGTACAGGCCACCCAATCAACTAAGCAGGGCTCATAGAGGCTCACAGAGACTGAAAGGGCAATCACAGACCCTGCATGGGTCTGTTCTAGGCCCTCTGCATATATGCGTTATGGTTGTTAGCTTGGTTTTTTTTTTTTTCTGTGAAATTCCTATCAGTGGAAGTCGGGAAGATTTTTTTACCTGCTCTTGGGACACTCTTTCTCCTACTGGGTTGCCTTGTCCAGCCTTGATATGATGGTATGTGCCTAATCTTATTGTATATTATTATGTCATGGTCTGTTGATATCTCTGGGAAGCCTGCTCTTTTCTGTAGGAAAACAGAGGACTAGATCTGGGAGAGTGGGAGTTTGGGAAGGACTGGGAGTTGTGGAGGGAAGGGAAGCTGTGATCAGGATGTATGGTATGAGAGAAGAATAAAAAAGAAAGAAAAGGAAAGAAAAAACTGCTTGTATTAGTTACAGTTTTTATTGCTATAAAGAGACACCATGGCCATGGGAACTCTTATAAAGGGAGAATTTAATTTAGGTGGCTTACAGTTTCAGAGGTTTAGTCCATTATCATCATAGTGGGACATGGTGGCACGCAGGCAGACATGGTGCTAGAGAAGAAGCTAAGAGTTCTACATCTTGCAGACAACACAAAGTAAACTGTCCCAGTGGGTGTGGCTTGAGCGTATATGAGACCTCAAAGCTCATCTCCACAGTGACATACTTCCTCCAACAAGATCACACCTACTCCAACAAAGCCACACCTTCTAATACTGCCACTCCCTTTGGGAACCATTTTCTTTCAAATACCACATTGCTAAAGGTACCACCATCCCCAACATGAAGTTATACCACAGAGTTGTAGTAATAAACAGCATGATACTTTCACATAAACAGACATATCAATCAATGGAATCAAACAGAAGCCCAGATATAAATCCACATACCTGTGGGCACCTGATTTTTTATAAAGAAGCCAGAAAACACACTGGAAGAAAAAGACAGTATCTTTAACAAATAGTGCTGGTCAAACTGGATATCAGCATGTAGAAAAATGTAAATATATCCATATCTATCACCCTGCACAAAACTCAAGTCCAAGTGGATGAAAGACCTCAACAGGACTCCAGATACACTGAATCTGATAGAATAGAAACTAGGGAATAGCCTTGAACACATTGACACAGGAAATGACTTTCTGAACAGAACATTAATAGCATAGGCACTAAAAACACCAGTCAATAAATGGTATCTCATGAAACTGAAAAGCTCAGAAAAGCAAAGAATACCACCTACACAAATGAGAAAAGCTCTTCACCAACTCTACATCTGACAGAGGGTGATTTCCAAAATAAATAAAGAAAGAATTCAAAAAAGAGATATTGAGAAAACAAATAACCCAATTAAATGGGATACAGACCTTATTAAAAATGTAATACAGATCTAAGCAGAGAATTTTGAACAGAGGAAACTGAAGTGACTGTTCAACAACCTTAGTCATCAGGGAGATGCAAATCAAAATTACTTGAGATTTCATCATACACTTGTCAGAATGGTTAAGATCAAGTGACAGCTTATGCTGGAGAGTATGTGGAATAAGGAGAATACCCCTTCATTGCTGGTTGAATTCAAACTTATACAGCCATTATGAAAATCAATAGACAATTCCTTAGAAAGCTGAGAATTAATCTACCTCAGGATCCAGCTATACCACTCTTGGGCATACACCCAATAGATGCTTCATCCTACTATGGAGATACTTGCTCAACCATGTTCATTGCTGATTTATTCATAATATCCTGCAAACAACCTAGATGTCGCTCAACAGATGGATAGATAAAAGAAACATGATCCATTTGCACAATAGAATACTAGTCAGCCATTAAACAAATGAAATCATGAAATTCACAGGTAAATGGAACTAGAAAAAAATCATTAGCCGGGCGGTGGTGGCGCACGCCTTTAATCCCAGCACTCGGGAGGCAGAGGCAGGCGGATCTCTGTGAGTTCGAGACCAGCCTGGTCTACAGAGCTAGTTCCAGGACAGGCTCCAAAACCACAGAGAAACCCTGTCTTGAAAAACAAAAAAAAAAAAAACAAAAAAAAACAAACAAAAAAAAATCATTATGTGTGAGGTAATCCGGTCTAAGAAAGACAAATATGGTAAGAATTTGCTTATATGTAGATATTATCTGTTAAGTCAATGATAATCAAACTACAACCCATAGAACTACAGAAGGTAGATATAGAGTAAGAGACTAGGGTAGAGGGAAGGATCTCCCTAGGAAAAGAAAATAGAATAGAAAGTTATAGATGAGTGAGAGTGGGGTTGGGATGAGAGGATTAAGTGGGGAGAAGAAAGGGAGATGAAGGAGGGAATATGAGGACAGACAACTAAAATTAAGGTTCATTTAAGGGGTAGCATGGTAACCTATTACAGTAGAAGTTTCCTAAAACAAACACATATGTAGGCAGAAGCTGCTCCCTCATTTCCTGGCTACCCAGACCAGAAATAATCACACAGAAACTATATTAATTGAAATACTGTTTGGCCAATAGCTTAAGTATATTTCTAGCTAGCTCTTACATCTTAAATTAACCCATTTTTATTATTTTATATCTTACCATGAGGCTCGTGTCTTTCTCCTCCAGCAATTACATGGCATCTTCCTGACTCCACGTTCGTTCCTCTTCTACCTCCTTGGAATTCCCTCCTTACTCAATTCTGTTCTGCTGTAGGACAAAGGAGCTTTATTCATTAGCCAATGGTATTCACAGCATATAGAGAGGAATCCTACATCATACATATATGAAGGAAATCTAAATAAAATCACCAAATAATGGGGAGACAGAGCCCAGGTCGCTATCTCTTGTCACCAAAAGAAGCTTCCAGTACCAGGAATAAGTTACATCTAATTGAGATATTGGCCAAAGGGGTCCCATGGGAATCCCTAAACTACCCAGGATGTTGCCAAGAATACAGGTTGTTCGACACAAACTGACAGCAAGGTCCTATTGCTGAAGACAACACCTACACAACTTATTAAACGTGGAGAGGTTGAGCCTACATAGAGCCTTGACCTCTACATTCTGTTATCTTTGGTACAGGAAGGTATTCTTCACACTACTAAAAGAGAAACACCAACCCAGCCACAAGCCCTTTGATCTACAGTGATGTCGTGCTTGCAAGATATTCTAGGGCAATGGTAGCACAAGCATTGTGGGAATAACTAATCAATATCTGATTTGGAACCCACACCTGACACTGTTTAGGAGACCAAGAACCTGATACTAGATAGCCAGACACTTAGGTCATGATGTCTCTTCACAACAATAGAACAGTGGCCAGGACAGTACTCGTGCCTTTATTCTAGTGCAGAACTGACATCACCTTAATGCCATGATCCCTTTCAGCACAAGACTCAGCAGTAACCATCTTCCGGTGCTTGTTTTCTCTTCAAACTGTACATTTTGTGTTTCTTCACATACCTCTTTCACTGTAGACCTGCATAAGCGTGATTACTAGCAACAGTGTAACAGAGTCAATATTAGTCTGCTTCTAAATCCCCTCTCCCAAAGAAATTAATCCATTGTTTTTCAGTTTTGCCTCAGGCAAATTTTTAGGACTAGAGCAAGAAGCTTCCATATTCTTTATGAAAATATCACAAGAATGGTTCTTGCTTAATTAATTGCTGGTATTGTTCCCTTCTGAAACCTCTTGGACTGCCCACCACAATTCATATCACTCTCCACACTTCAGTCTTCCAAGATTTTTCAGTTTCCCTTAAGCTATTTCCAGCTCTGTTAGGACCATTTCAGGCCACCAGGTGGCAACTTTGTGCAATCTGTTAGGAGACTGAAACCTGCAAACTTTGGAGGCAGGGCTCGTTTCTCCAGTTCTAACCCGCTCCTGTTCAGGGATCTAATCAGGCCTATTTCTGCCTCCCTCCTGGGGAAAACAGAGGCCAGATCTAAGCAGCTCTCCCGTAGCCGCTCCCTTCCCCAGGCAGCCTAACTCGAGTTCCAGACCAGTTTTTGTCTCCTGAAACTTTGACACAGCAGTAAAGTTTACTGGCCACCACAGGCAGTGTGGTCCATCCAAAGCTGCCTTTGACTACTCCATGCCGGTTTCATCTCTTGACTGGGCTAAGCTTTTTTTTTTTTTTTTACTAAGCACAGCTTTTCTATTTTAAAAGCAAAACCAAAACTGTTGTCTACCCTTGGTTCTAATTAGTAAAAGAAAACAATGTTTCGCTAGATTTAATGCAAGTCAAACTAAAAGAACAAATAAGTAATTGTTGGGTTTTTTGTTTGTTTGTTTGTTTTGTTTTGTTTTGTTTTGGTTTTGGTTTTTGGAGACAGAGTTTCTCTGTGTAGCCCCTGTAGCTCTGGCTGCCCTGGAACTCAATACATAGACCAGGCTGGCCTTGAACTCAAGAGAGACCCGCCTGCTTCTGCCTCCTGAGTGCTGGGATTAAAGACGTGTAACCAACATCCAGCTGCTTTTTTATATTTTAAATAAAGAGAGGTTTCTATCACCAATATTGAAAAACGGTCACATCATCAGTCATATAGAATAGTGATATTCAAAATTGAAAATGTCAAGCCTTTTTGGCTACAAGATATGGAAGTTAGAGGAAGTATATGATAAATAAGAGATATATACTTTAGGCCGGAGGTATGGGGAAGATTCTGGCTTAGGAACAAGTGCAGTGCAAGGATCACCCCAGCTCACTTCCACTCAGAATTCAGGTGCCACAAAATACATGGATTCCAATTTATTTCATTATGGATCTAAATTCATCCTTCAACCTTTGTTCAAGGATGAGTTTAATAGAACAAGCACAGGCAATTTCCAATCCAACAGAATAGAAACACACACCCTTTTCCAACATACATGTATCTGACCCACAGCAGCCTTCACGGACTCTGTACAAAAAACACACATTTTCTTCCACAGGAAGGGCTCCTGCTTAGGGACACTGACAGGAGCGAAGCCCCTGTGAATGCCATCTGTCAGAAGACGCCACCTGAGAGACACTGAGGTCTCTGGAAATCAATTGGTGCTACTGATTTCCAGACAAATATTTGAACTTTGTCTTTAGTAACAGGCATAAGTCTCGGTGCAGCTGCTCAGGACACTGAGATAAGATCTCAAGTTTGAAATCAGAGCGGTTCAAGGCTGGACTGGGCAACTTAGTGAAATGCTATCTGAAAATGAAACTAAAGAGCCAGGCATGTAGCACAGCAGCAGAACATATAATCCCCAGAACTGCAAATAAATACAAATATGCATAAATACACCCATAATAAAATATTGCAGAGTCTGGGACAACATCTCAGTCAACACAATGCTTGCTTTGCAAGCATGAGGACAGAAATTCAATCACCAGACCTCACATTAAAAAAATTTTAAGGGCTGGAGAGATGGCTCAGAGGGTAAGAGCACTGGCTGCTCTTCCAGAGGTCCCGAGTTCAATTCCCAGCAACCACATGGTGGCTCACAACCATCTGTAATGAGACCTGGTGCCTTCCTTGCCAGCAGTACATTGGATGCTTAATAAATAAATAAATCTTTTTAAAAATTTTTATTTATTTATTTTTATTTTTTTATGTTCTTTTTCTATATTTATTTATTTATTATGTATATAATATTCTGTCTGTGTGTATGCCTGAAGGCCAGAAGAGGGCGCCAGACCTCTTTACAGATGGTTGTGAGCCACCATGTGGTTGCTGTGAATTGAACTCAGGACCTTTGGAAGAGCAGGCAATGCTCTTAACCACTGAGCCATCTCTCCAGCCCCCCCCCCAAAAAAAATATTTAAAAGCCAGGCATGATCATGCACATATATAATTTCAACACTGGAAGGCAGATCCCTGGGGCTCACTGGCCAGTCAGCCTAGCCTATTTGCCAAGTTCCAGTCAAGTAAGAGACCCTGTCTCCAAAAAGAGATGGACAAGACCTTAGGATACCTGAGGTTGTCCTCTAGCCTCCACACATATATATGCATAGGAACACACACACACACACCATATTAACTTTAGGAAATCATGACTCACACAAATCTAGTAACAAAAAAATGCCATAGTTGGGTACAATTCTGAATTTTAATCAGTCTCTCTTGGTAACAGACCTAAAGGAAAAGGGTTATATATAGATTTAAAACTTAAAAGTCATGATGTATTTACACAGTTGACTCAGGATGTACTAAAACACATTGCGAAAATAACCTTTATTTAAACGTTAAAAAGCACAACGCAATACATGTATGCATGCAGTAACAATTAATAGGGAAAGGGCCATGGATTTGAAGGAGAGCAGGAAATTTTATGCGGGAGGGTTTGAAGGGAAGAAAGGGAGAAATGTTGGATGTATATTATAATCTCAAAAATAAAAGAAAAAAGAGATGAAATGCAGCAACTGTGATTGGTTGAACTACAAATATGTAGTGTGGCACTAGAGGGTATTTAAAAACAAAAGTTTGCTTCTAAAAGCAGAAAAACTAAAGAATAATGATAAAGTCCAAAGCCGGGCGATGGTGGCGCACGCCTTTAATCCCAGCACTCGGGAGGCAGAGGCAGGCGGATCTCTGTGAGTTCGAGACCAGCCTGGTCTACAAGAGCTAGTTCCAGGACAGGCTCCAAAGCCACAGAGAAACCCTGTCTCGAAAAACCAAAAAAAAAAAAAAAAAAAAAAAAAGAACTCTAAAACCATACCTTCAGACAAAAAGTTACCCAAAAGATATAAGCTTTTTATTTATGTATTTATTTATTTATTATGTATGGTGTTCTGTCTGCAAGTATGCCTGCAGGCCAGAAGAGGGCACCAGATCTCATTACAGATGGTTGTGAGCCACCATGCGGTTGCTGGGAATTGAACTCTGGAAGAGTCAGTGCTCTCAACCTCTGAGCCATCTCTCCAGCCCAAGATATAAACTTTTTAAAGATTTATCTGTCTAAATTTAAATAAGGCTTGGCATAACTTGTCACTTTTGCCATCCTCCGTGATGGCTACAGCTGGAACACAAATAGGGATGATGGGCTTCCGGCTATCAGTTGACCTAAGACTGAATAGATTTCTGGGAATTTCCAGTTCCAGGTGTGACCCCTGCATCTTGGCAACAAAATTTCTCTGCCTGGCACTGCTTCCTGGAAGTGAAGGCTTCCTCCTCCAGTGGACAACACTGACCCCATTTGCACAAGCAGAATGTAGATCACCGCTGCTTTTCACTGGCTTGCTTGCTTCCATTGTTGCTTACTGGGCTGGGGGTGGAGGAAGTTTATTTCCTTGCTTGGCCTAACTGGCACAGAAGATGTGGAAAACAGTACTCAATAGCAGCACCTCAAACCTCCTTCTGCCTTAATGAGTCCATTTGAACACACAAGATTAACATCCTCGGGTTGGAGAGATGGTTCAGTGGTTAAGAGCACCGCCTGCTCTTCCAAAGGTCCTGAGTTCAATTCCCAGCAACCACATGGTGGCTCACAACCGTCTGTAATGAGATCTGGTGCCCTCTTCTGGCCTGTATACATAATAAATAATAAATCTTTAAAAAAAAAAAAAGATTAACATCCTCGTGTTTCCATTGATATCAGAGCAGGAGAGAGACCCAGAGAGCCGACCTACACTGTTCTGCATGTCTCAGGCTGCCTCTTTGTGGGGTGATTATGGTGAACCTCATCTTCCACCTGGCTTTTATTGACCTTAGGTCTGTGCAAGAGCAAGTAACACCACCTCCTTAACCACATTGTTGCTAGGTGAGGACAGAAGTTGGGAACTCTACTGGGGATGCTACCCCTTCTGCCATGCCCTATTGTTGCCTCTTTGACACTTCATTACCACTGGGCCAGGATATATGCTCTGCTGCCCCACTGAAGGGGAAGTGAAGTGCTAACGAGCTCTACTGTGCTCCACCGGTTGTTTCAGAAGGGAACTTCTTGATGTGTCCAATTGAAACCAGGTGGGGGCAGCACCTTACTACTCAATGCTCTCTTATTTTTGTTGGTGGGATGTAAGTTCAATTCCTTGCCAAAATGCACTTATGCCATCTCTGTAGTTGCAGAGTTCTAACTCATATCACTGGTTACTTAGGAGGAGGTGGCAGCTGGACGTTTCACTGGGCCTTACTAACACCAGATGTTGAGAAATTGGGACACTGGCTAGTTGGCATCTCATGGCTGTCTCATGGGGATACACTCAGTTCCTAATTGGTTCCCACTGAAAACGGTAGGGATAGCAATGTACTGGCTGGCCCTGCCCCTCACTGCCCATCTTCTTTATTGTTGCTGAGTGAGAATGGAAGCCCTGATCACTGCTTGGCCCCACTGTCAACCACACAGGTGGGGTTAACAAAAAATAAAGTCTGTACTGCCTTAAATACACCGTTGATTGAAATTCAAGTGTTAATGATTCTGCTAGTGTAGACATAGAAGTAGGGATGCTATGGGAAGAGAATATCATATTCAATTATGGCTAGGTCATCTGAAAAGATTATTATTAGAAATAGGGGAATGAAGGGCACCCTGTGAAGGACAGAGACAGTAACTCAATTAAAATGGGCAAAAAATATTGTAACAAGCCGGGCGGTGGTGGCGCACGCCTTTAATACCAGCACTCGGGAGGCAGAGGCAGGCGGATCTCTGTGAGTTCGAGGCCAGCCTGGTCTACAAGAGCTAGTTCCAGGACAGGCTTCAAAACCACAGAGAAACCCTGTCTCGAAAAACCAAAAAAAAAAAAAAAAAAAAAAAAAAATATTGTAACAAACCCTTCAGAAGAAGAATCTACAAGTGATCAATAAACATATCAAAATACATTAATCACCTTTAGATATGGAAAAAATCCATAACTAAACCTCAGTATATTCGTGCACATGATTATATAAAGTTAGAAATATGAGAATCATAAAGTTTGGCAAGTATGTGGAACAAATTGAATATTGGTGACAGAAACACAAATAGGTCGCCTTTGGAGATCTGATTTGCTAACTAGAAATATTCAACATAAATACTCAATTACTCTACAATTCCAGTGCTGTCTATAGTCTCAAAAGAAATAAATCCACCAAAAAATATTTATAAGAATTTTATAGAAGCTTTGTTATTAAGAGCTGAAATTTGGAGAAAATTCATCAAAAGGAGAATTAAAACCCTCATTTTGTATATTCGTATAATGGAATAAAGCTCATCAACAAATAGGAACCAATGTTATTCAACAAGACTGATGTATTTCATAGATGTTATGCTAAACAAAATGAAGAGTACTCAAATTTTATTTACTGCATGATTGCATTCTCAACATAACAGTAATGACAAACTTTACCTATGATTATTTAATTAATCTCCAGGATAAGTAATAAGTGTGTATAGAAGCCCCCGGGTGATAGGAAATTCTACATTTGACCCGAATAGTTGTTATACTATTTGTGCACACACAAATAATTAAGATTTATGAACTTTATTTAATTTCATATCTTGATTTAAAAATCTGTGTACTAAGAGAAGGTGTGGGGATACGGGAGGAATTAGAAACATCCTTTCTAAGAAAATGTAGTACTCAGTCTGCATTCAGGTATACAAATTGGAAAAATATGAGCACAGAATGTTCATCTCTTTCCAACTGAAATATTTCAGATAAAATGTGTCATTAGCCTAGCTTTCAGGATGCAACTGCAAACTTTCTGGATGTTTTTCCTGGGGAACATAATTGGCAAACATTTTCCTAAAAAACCTTTTCTTTTTTTTCTTTCTTTCTTTCTTTCTTTCTTTCTTTCTTTCTTTCTTTCTCTTTCTTTCTTTCTTTCCTTCCTTTTTTTTTTTTTTTTTTGAGACAGGGTTTCTCTGTGTAACAGCCCTGACTGTCCTGTAACTCACTCTGTAGATCAGGCTGGTCTTGAACTCACAGAGATCTTCTTGCCCCTGACTCCCAGGGGCTGGGACTGAAGGCATGCGCCACCACACCCTGCTGAAACCTTATTCTTAAAAACCTGTTTTGGAATTTTGAGCATGAGATACTACTGTTCTTGAAAGTAGTGGTTCTGGGTCATTCCCAGAAACTGAACTCTGAAACCATGTGGAACTTTATTGGTGGTGGTGTGGGGTTGTGATGGTTGACCAAGAAAGGGGAAGTAGTGAAGAGAGAGCAAGGGTCAGGTGGAGCTTGCTTAAAAGGGACCCTTTGCACATTCAAACAGAGCCCTACTTATTAAGTACGGCTGTAAGGTCTTGGGCTGACTAAGTATTTGCCTAAATACCCACAAGCTCATGCGTGACTGTAAAATTCTGGGGCTGGCTAGGTATTTACCTGAGCTGACAGGTGCATCTTGCCAGGTGATAAGGGGTGGGCCAGCATAATGCCTGAAAGTTAAAACCATGAATATTGGTCCCTAGGGTTGCTGGTGCAGTAAATAATTTAGGGAACTTTCTTCCTGCTATTGTTGTGGATGGAATAGGTTTGTCAGATGAAATATATGATTGCTAGTTAAAGGTGAGATTTTCACAAGCAACATTCCCAAAACTAAACCTTCACCAGCACAGAAATAGGAGACATAACTTCCCGATCTGAGGGTTATACCCTATGTGACAGAAAGACTTCAGGGACATAAGCATAGCAAGCCCTAGATTAGTTTTGTTAGTTTTTGTCTTTTAATGCCAGAGATTCTGATTCATGGGACTACAGTAGGACCCCAGAAGGTAGGCATTCAAAATTCCTCCAGTGTACTATGGAATTTAGGAGCACCTACTTATCCTACAGTGTAGTACAGGAGTTGAGAATGTTGCTAAGTGATTATTTACCAACTATGTGCCAAGCCCTGGATTCACCCCCATCATTGCCCCCTCTCTCATCACATATAAATTACCCAGTCTGAGCTGGGAATAGTAGTGCACACCTTTAGTTTCAGCACTCAGGAGACAGAGGCAGGTGGATCTCTGTGAGTTTGAGGCCACTCTGGTCTACATAGTGAGTTCCAGGACACCCAGAGCTACATAGTGAGACCCTGTCCAGAAAACAAACGAAAAATAAATTACGCAGCAAAGTAAGGCTTCTTTCTTTATGTATTTGAAAAAGGAACAAGTGTATTTAATAGCACACATAGCAAGAAATAATGGGGAAGATATTTTCCCAGTCCTTGTTAGATGTTTCTTTGAAAGACTGCACTATACTTCAATCTTTGACAATGCTATTTTGATAAATCTCTACATATTTAAAGACTGCTATTAACTCCCATCTCCTGCATTAATCATCCGCTAATTCTCTGACAGCAAGTAATGTTTTACTCCCCCTATTTCTCAAAAGTAGTTCAAAAAAAGTATTTCAAAAAAAGTAGTCATTGGCTTAGTAATACATTTTTTTTAAAACATCCTTTCTCTAGCTATAACCTTTGGTACCTCATCTCAACCACATATTTGAAAGAATAGTCATATTTGCATTTCTAGCATATTCCATTTGATTTGTCCTGATTTCTCATTTTCTTCACTTAGAGAACACCTAACTCAGAGTCACAGATTCATCCAATGTCCCTTGAGGTTCAACAACCTTGTTTTATATGTAAGGAACTAATTTCATCCCAGTGGTAATACTTAAGCTGCACCTTTCTTGAGGTACTAGTGGGAAGCATGAAGGACTGAGCAGTGTTGTTAATGTAGAATTAAGGATAGTGGGTGATTTAAAAAAAAAAAGATGTGCTCACAAAATCTGTAGGAAAAAAAAAGAACTTAGAATTTATGTTAAGTGAAGTCACAAAATCTCAGAAAAAAAAACTCTCATGCTTTTCCTCAAATTCAGAATCTATCCAATAATATATATAACAAAAGTACATATGAGTACCTTATAAAGAAAAAACAAGAAAGGCTAAATATTATAAAATGAGGAGAGACTAATAGGTAATAGACAGGAGTTATGAAGCGGACATAGAGCTTATTGTTTTTCTAGTTCTAAATCCGCCATGGGTCTTTTTTTTTGTTTTAGTGATGAATATGTGCATAAAATATATTTAACAGTGAAAGTATAAAATCCAATATGAAGATTCACAACTTCTGCTTGAAATGGTTGCTCTACCTGTACAGATGTTTGTGGAGTTCTTGCATCTGACTAATTTCAGTGTGTAGCTTTTTATTTGCAATATTTTCATAATAAAATTTAAATACACACACGCACACATACACACACATACACACTTTTTAAAAAGATGCTCAAAGTAATAAAGGTGAGGGAAAAAAAACCAAATTCTGCATTAGACTATCACTTCCTTCTCCTTCCCACCGCAAGCAACTGATAGGTGAGTCTCTGATTACTAACGAAACAAGGCAAGAAATGTGCAGCATGAAGTTTCATGTTACCATTTAGAACTGTTTAGCTAGCATATGGTCACTGAGGTTATTGTATTTCTTCTTTGGTTCCTTTTCTCTAAGCTTTTTGATCTTGGGGGGTGAATAGTCTTTATGGGTTTGCTTTGCTTTTAATAAGAAATCCTGAAGTTTCGCTTGAAATCTAATGTTATCTCTCAATTTTAATGCTATTTGCACACATTTTAAAGCAAGGAAACTACTCGGGGAAAATTTAAAAATCCACTTACACAGGCGTACTTGATCAGTTTCAAGTCTCTCCTCAGTAAAGCACAGCCAGGGAATTGTGAGGAGTCTGGCCAACAACAGATAACAGCATTGCTGTTTTGTATCCCAGCTCTTTTTCTCACTGATCTAAGAAGCCCAGCAACCCATCCTCCATCCTTTCAGTGTTCTTCAGATAAAAAGAGAATCCTCTTCTCCTGGAAAGATTATGAGACCTTCCTCAATTATATATAACCGGAGGCCAGACTCAACTTGATGGGAGAAAGGAACTGGTAAGATGTATTCCAGTGTAACCAATGGGTCATAAACACCTCCCTTCTAAGAGTCCCCCCCCCTAAAAACAATAAAGACTAGGATAACCCTTTTATTTGCTGTGAAAATCCTCACCTTTCCTTGCAATATAACCCTTGAAGAAAGGAGGGCTGGGGAGGAACCCTGCTGCATATCAAAGCCCTGTGAATTGTTAAAAGGGTCTGCTGCTCCAATATGACAGATAAGACCTCCAAACCCTAGACAAAGTAGGAAGCTCTTTTCTTAGACCTCAAAATTCCTAGACAGAAAGCAAGGCATCAGCATTCAAAAAAAGTTAGTCTTGGGCTGCTCTCTTGGATCTCTTTCGTGGACATGGGTAAGAGTGTCACCTTCAGATTGATTACAGGAGGAAATAAGAGGGGCAGGGTAATGAAGTGACATCCCAGTGGAGAGGGTACCTTCTCCCACCAGGAGGGCCACATGATGATCAACAAGTCTTCTTACATCAACTCCTGCAAAATGCAATGGAGAACACGATTTTGCAGATCATGAAGTTGAAGTACTTAATAGATGTGACCTGCTGCTGGACAGTAAAAAATTAAAAATGCCAGGTTCTCCTAAATCTGAAACAACAGACCTGAGTCCTGTCTCTGGGAAACCAGCACTGGAGGGCTCAATCTTCCAAGACACCCCCTAGCTCAATATTGTCCTAAATCTTCTCGGAACTCAGGAAGAATCTCACAGACTCTTGGAATTAGGGAATGCCTTAAAATCACTCCATCTTGGAAGCTAAACTGCGGTTGCTGCTAATAAACCTTGGAGTTTATTAGTATTGCTTTGTATTGATTTGGGAGAGTGTGATTTGTACATAAAAAACAAGCAATCAACAGAATGAGGAAAATGCCTGGGCATAAAGTCATTATATAAAGAACAGAAACAATTCAATAGAAAAAACTGTGATTTTATAAGTGGTAAAAGAACCAATGACACACAAGCCAGGCAGAGTGGAGTATGCCTTTAACCCCAGCAGAGACTGGCATAGCTCTGTAAGTTCAAGGCCATCCTGGTCGTGAGTTCCAGGACAGCCAGGGCTACATGATAGGACTAATCAGAGAAACTCTAGCTTGAAAAACTTTTTTAAAAAGACACATAAGGGGCTGGAGAGATGACTCAGTAGTTAAGAGCACTGGCTGCTCTTCCAGAGGTCCTGAGTTCGATTCCCAGCAACCATGTGGTGGCTGACAACCATCTGTAGTGAGATCTGGCGCCCTCTTCTGGCATGCGGGCATACATGGAGGCAAAATGTTGTATACATAATAAATAAATAAATAAATCTTTAAAAAGACACATAAATGAATAACAACTATATGAGAAGTACTTTACATCATTTTTCATGAGGAAAATAAAAGTGATAACCACAATGAAATATGGCCTCACTTCTGGTAAGAGGCCCACTATCAAAAAGACAAAAGAGAACAAATAAGCCAAGAATGTAGAAAAAAGAGACCCTTTACATACTGTTCATGTGAATGTAAGCACAACCATTATTAAAACACTATTGAAGTTCCTTCCACAAAGAATAAAACAAAACTACCATATTCAAAGGACACAAAATCAGTATGTTAAAGAAACACTTGCATTCCTATGTATACCTAAAAATTTTTCTTTTATATGTAACTACTCAATACATATCAAGTTTGCATATTTGTAACTTTCAGTGTGATGTTTCAACACAGAAACATAATCTGCTATGATCAAACCCAGTCATTCTTTCCTCATTTTCTTCTCTTCATATTTTCCAACATCGAAGAACACTAGTCTACATTTGGGCTGACATTTTGGCTTTCACATATGAGAAAAAACATATGATACTTGTCTGTCTATGCTAATCATATTTCAGATGATGAAATGCCACTTATTCTAAACATTTTTCTGCAAAAAATCAAGCAACTTAGATTATGGCTGAATAATAATCACATAAATATATATAGTATATTTTATTCATTAATCCACTGATGAACACATATTTGAATACATATATTAGCTATTATGAATTGCAATAAACTTGAATGTATCTATCATTTTGACATACTGATTTCATTGTTTTTGCATAGGTATCCAGAGATGGGATAGCTGGATCATATCATAGATATTTTTGAATTTTAGAGGAACTTGGGTAATAGTTTCTATAATAACTATAATTTTTGTTCCTATCAAAAGTGTATAAATTCTTTTTTATATCTTCAGTGTGTTTTTGTTGTTTTTTTTTTTTCATTGTTAATTCCTGCCACAGCAGCCAACCAACCTTGGCAGAGGCAGTAATATCATCACCTGCCACCAGGTGCCTTTCCATCATCAGTTATGCAACATGTACAACCCTTAAAAGTGCCCCACCGTCACAATTCTGACTTGCTCTTGTTCCTCTTGCTTTCCGGTCTGTCTTTCTCATATCCCCACTCCAAGACGACCTTTAGCTCTTTCACTCTCCTCCTCCCCCAGTAAGCCCTTGCATAAACTCTTACAAGTCACATGTTCTCCTTGGGGCACACCTTGGCGGAGCCCACCAAAGGTACCCCACTTTGCCACTTTTTTATAACTTTTGCTTATACTTTGTTGTTTTAATTTTTCCTTTCAAGATTTATCTTTTTATATATATTGGTGTTTTACCTGCATACATGTCTTAGGGTGTCAGATCCCCTGAAACTGGAATCATGGACAGTTGTGAGCTACCTACCATGTGGGGGCTGGGAATTGAACCCCAGGTCCTCTAGAAGAGTAGCCACTGCTCTTAACTCCTGAGTCATTTCCCAGTCCCTTCCTTACACTTTTAACTGGGCAGCACGTTCTCTAATTGTAGTTTTAATTTAAATTTCCTCAGTACTAATGATATTGAGCATTCCTTTCTTTAAAAAAGTTATTATTGTTGTTGTTGTGTGCATGTTTGTGTGAGCGTGTGCCACATGAGTGTGGATGCTGGAGTTAAAAACAGTTGTAAACCTTCCAACACAGATGCCGGGAACTTAACTTGTACAGTACATACTCTTTTTAATAATTAATTTTTGAAAATGATGCGTATGGGTGTGTGTGTATGGGTATGTATATGTGACTGCAGGTGTCGATGGAGACGTTGGATCCCTGGAGAGGGAATTTCAGGAAGTCGTCACTGCCCAATGTGGGGGTGGGGAACCAAACCCAAGTCCACTCTCTCTAAAAGCAGAAAGTGCTCTTAACCACTGAGCCATTTCTCCAGCCTCACAGATATATTTGGTTTAGTTTTCTTTTGGTTTTTTGTTTGTTTGGGTTTTTTTTTTTTTTTTTTAGGGGAGAGTGGTTTTTCAAGACAGGGTTTCTTTGTGTAACAAACAACTCTGGCTGTCATGGAACTCACTATGTATATAGACCAGGCTGGCCTTCAACTCACAGAGATGCCCCTGCCTCTGCCTCCTAAGTGCTTGAGTTAAGGGCATGTGCCACCACTGCCTGGTGATGTATTTGTGATAAAGAACGTTCACTACAAAGCTCCAGCTAGCCTTCCTTAAATAGTGAGAACTTTGACTATTTCCTAGGTAATGCAGCAAGCCTTGACGAATGCTGGAAAAATAATCAATACTCTAGTTTGAACCTGTCAGAGAGAAGCAATTTTCTCCTTGCCTTCAACTGAATGGATGAATTCAATCCATGCTACAGAAGGAAAAATCCTCAGAATAACATTCTTTTTTTAATATTTTATTTATTTATTATGTGTACAACATTCTGTCTGTGTGTCTGCCTGCAGGCCAGAAGAGGGCATCAGATCGCATTTCAGATGGTTGTGAGCTACCATGTGGTTGCTGGGAATTGAACTCAGGACCTTTGGAAGAGTGGGCAATGCTCTTAACCACTGAACCATCTCTCCAGCCCTCAGAATAACATTCTAACTATTTGTATGGATGGATAGTGTTTTTCCTCTGAGTATAAACAAGATGCTATGGTAATGGTAATGGAGCTATTGACACATTCAGCAAGTTGCTTCCTTCCCAAGCTGCAGGTGATCTTGGAAGCCACTGCACATCTTTGAAATCAAAGATGAATTCCGGCCAGAGCTCCACAATGGAGGGCGGCTGCTTACTTCGCAATGATGCAGCTGTTTGGGGACCACCTGGCCTCCTGCAAATAAGCCCTCACCTAATCTCTGGAAGAAATAATAATAATAATAATAATAATAATAATAATAATAATAATAATTCATTGGTCTCACCAAACTGGATTTCAGTGAAGGTGAAACTGAACTTTGGTTTGTCATTGATGCTCATCTGGGGTGCTTGGGTCACCTTAAGACATACTTAATTCAAAATAAAGACAATAATAGTATCATAATTCCTCCTAACATGATACATCTATCTTGAACAATCAAATGCGCACTTATTTCTTCTCCAAAAAAGAAATTAGTCTTTGATATTTACTCATCTTTTCACCCTATAAATTAAATACTCTGAAGTAATATATGTTAACACACTTAAATTCAAAGATAAAGAGCCAATACTGTTTTGGGGTTGCTCAAGACAAGATTTCTCTGTGTAGCCCTGGTCGTCCTGGAGTTCTCTCTGTAAACTCAGAGATTCACCTGTCTCTGCCTCCTGAGAGCTGGGTTTGTGCTACACCACTGCCCGGCTAGTCAATACCTCTTATGTTTCAAGACAAAGGGAATAAAAGATTAAAACAAAGATGATAGACAGATAGATGTTAGAAATACAGATAAACAAAACAAGGAGAAATGTGTGTGTGTGTGTTGGTGAGTCTGAATGACGAAAATGTATTTATTTGACCTTAAAATGAACCTGCTGCTAGATAATTCTCAAAAGAAGAAAAACAATTAGCTAATAAATATTTGAAAACTGTTTAACATCCTTGGTCATCAGGAAATTGTAAATTAAAGCTGTTTTGAGATGCCATCAGACTACAGTCAAGAAAACAAATGGCATGGCCTGAGGATGTACCCTATCTGGTCCTTTGTCTTCTACTCTCTTTTCTTTTGATTTATTAATTTATTATGTATAAAATATTCTGCCTGTGCCGGGCGTGGTGGCGCACGCCTTTAATCCCAGCACTTGGGAGGCAGAGACAGGCGGATCTCTGTGAGTTCGAGACCAGCCTGGTCTACAGAGCTAGTTCCAGGACAGGCTCCAAAGCCACAAAGAAACCCTGTCTCGAAAAACCAAAAAAAAAAAAAAAAAAAATTCTGCCTGAGTACCAGAAGGGGGCGCCAGATCTCATTACAGATGCTTGGAGCCACCATGCGGGTACTAGAATTGAACTCAGGACTTCTGGAAGAGCAGCCAGTGCTCTTAACCTCTGAGCCATTTCTCCAGCCCTGTCTTCCACTCTTAACTGCTTTATTCCTAAAGGCTTTCTAATATAAGGAAGTTTCTCCCACTTAAAAGGAAGGTGAAGAAGGAGGAAGAAGAAAAGAAATGACAACAAAAATGGCAAAGACTTGGGGGGAAAGGATTCCTTACACACTGTCGGTAGGAATATAAACTGATGCGACTGCTATGACAGTGTGAAATTTCCTGAGGAAAAACTAAAGATAAAACTATCACATGAGTAAGCTATAATACTCCCAACAATATACTTAAACAAATCTATATCCACCATAGAGAAATTTACACATTCATATTCATTGCTGCTCCATTTGCAGGAGCTAGGAAATGGAGTCAACCTAGATGCCCATCAAAACATAAATGAATGAAAAAATGTGGTTTAAAATGGAATTTAATCAGCATTGGAAAAATGAAATCATGACATTATCAGGAAAATGAATCAAATCATTGTGTAGGCAAAATAAACTATGTGCAGAAACACAAAAAAGAGTAATGGAATGTATGTGACATGAAAGCAGATGTGGCAACCGTTTAGAGCGAGGTTAGAGACTAAGGAGAGGTGGGGGTGTGGTAGGTATGGGGGGGGGAATAAGAGCAAAGTATAATAACATATGTATTATAATGCCATAACAAAATTCTCTCTCTATCTCTCTATCTCTCTCTTTTGTTTTTTTTTGTTTTGTTTTGTTTTGTTTTGTTTTGTTTTGTTTTGTTTTGTTTTCTAGACAGGATTTCTCTGGGTAGCCCAAGCTGTCCTGGAACTCACATTGTAGCCCAGGCTGGCCTCATACTTACAGAGATCTTCCTGTCTCTGCCTTCCAAATGCTGGGATTAAAGGCTTATAAAATTAATTTTTATTATGCGTGTTTGCTTTAAAAATGGAAAAGCAATCTTCTGGGGAAAGGGAGCAACACAAATAACCCGTTTTTTTGTTTTTTTTTTTTTTCAGATCTGTCTTAATGACCCAGCCTCAAACTTTTTCTGATTTTAGATGCTAGGCAGAGAAATTGAAACAGAAAATGCACTAGAGTCATTATAGTTTTAGTCCTTGGAAAGTGAAGATTGCCTATTAACGTGATGGTAACAGCCACTGGTAAAATTTATTGAAACAATTCTACTTCCCAGCAAGTGGAATTTTACTTTTCTTTTATATTAAGAGAGGATGTACATTTAGCCAGGAAAAGACCATTTCTAGGCTTGGATATTAATAGCAACAATGAAGGTTTTGCTCTTCTGGTCTTTGTATTTCTTTTTCTTTAATATTTTCTTTACTTTTATTTTATGTGTTTGGGTATTTTGCCTACATGTACATTTTTTTAAATATTTATTTATTTATTATACAATATTCTATCTGTGTGTATGTCTGCAGACCAGAAGAGGGCAGCAGACCTCGTTACAGATGGTTGTGAGCCACCATGTGGTTGCCGGGAATTGAACTCATGCTCCCAACCACTGAGTCATCTCTCCAGCCCCTACATGTACATTTTTGTGCAATAGGTATGTCTGATACCTGTAGAGGCCAAAAGAGGGCATCAGATCCCACGAAACTAGAGTTACAAAGCCTTGTGAACTGACATGCAGGTTCAGGGACTTGAACCCTAGGTCCTCTAAAACATCAGCCAGTGCTCTTAAACACTAAGCCATCTCTCCAGCCCTGATCTTTGTCTTAAGATTCATTTTATTTATGTATGGGTATGATGTGCCTGTGTGAATGTATGCTCACATGTGTGCAGGTGTGTATGCCTATGCATGGGCAGAGATTATAAGAGGGTGTTGGACCTGGCTTTACAGGTGTTTACAGAATATCAGACTTGGTACACAAACTCCAGTCCTCATGATTGACCAGGAAGTGCTCCTAAACCCATAACACTCTCTCCAGCTCCCTTCATGTATTTGTTCTTACAACTCATCATTATATTTCATCATATAAAGATTTAAATAGTAAATATGGGCTAGGTAGCCTAATAAAATCTGCACATAGTTAACATCTGCCTAGTTTTACTGGGTTAGTTGTTAATGGAATTCCCTGTTGACTCTGGTGTTTCTAAAGCTTACTAACATGATTCTATCTATGTAGACAAGTCCTTTACATGTGTAACACATGCACTGTTTTCTGTCTTCTCAAATGTACTATATATATGACTCTAGAGTACATAAAAATAAACACCTGCTTTCCCTCCAGTTATAGCTTTATGGTTTTGCACACGCACCCACACAACAGAACATACATGTGAGCATATCTTTTTTGTTTTTCTTTTTAAAATTTATTTATTTTTATTTTATGTGTATTGGTGTTTTGCCTGCATGTATGTCTGTATGAAGGCGTCAGACCCCTGAAACTGGTGCTATAGATGGTTGTGAACTGCCATGTGGATGCTGGGAATTGAACCTAGGTCCCCTAGAAGAGCACCCAGTGCTCTTAACCACTGAACCATCACTCCAGCCTTTTGCTTGTTTGTTTGTTTGTTTGTTTTTTCAAGACAGGATTTCTCTGTGTAACAGCGCAGGCTGTCCTGGAACTCACTCTGTAGACCAGGCTGTACTCAAACTCACAGAGATTCACTCTTCCTTGACCTCCACAATGCTGGGGTTAAAGGCACGCACCATCACCACCCAGCTGAGAACATATCTTCTACAGAAGATTGCTGGCTGTGATTCAAGTTATTCTACTAGGTAAACATAGGAGGAAAGCACAATTCATTTCTTCCATGTGTCAATGATTCAGAACCATCTTTCCCTGTGGTAATAAAATCCCGACCAAGTGTTCAATTTTGTTCATTCTCACAACTATTTGTTTGTTAAATGGTGAAAAAAAACCCAGATAGTACTCTCCTACTTTAAAAACCATAGTCCAAAATTAAGGATCATAATTGGTTCCTTTTCAAGGTCAAGTTCCACTTCACCCAAATATCTACAGTCTGACATTATTTCCAGAACCCCAAACTTTGACATCAGTGGCAAGCATTCAGGTAGTGATCATATGGCATTTTGTGAGCTCTTTTTGGTCTGTAATTTTCATAATTAAGTTATGAAGAGTAATTTGATAAATCAGGTAAGATTCAAACAAACCATACTGGAGAGTCGGCTCTTGTTGCTTTTGCAGAATGCTGGGATTTGGTTCTCAGCATGCACATGGTCCACAGCTTCCTGTAACTCTAGTCCCAGGATAATTAATGCCCTCCTCTGACCTCCTTGGGCACCAGGCACACATGTTGTACACATACATATATGCAGGCAAAAAAACACATAAAGCAAAAAGTATACAGTGTTCTGCCTGCACACCAGAAGAGGGCACCAGATCCTATTACAGGATGACTGTGAGTCACTATGTGGTTGCTGGGGATTGAACTCAGGACCTCTGGAAGAAGAGTTAGCACTCTTGACCACTGAGCCATCTCTCCAGCCCATAAATCTTTTTTTAATGATTCAAACTGGATTACTATTCCAGATTTTTTAATTAAGCCATTTTCAGAAAAATGATAATGATGAATTGCTAATTGCCATTGCAATTTCTAGGATCAGGACCTAGGGGGATATTTTTCTTTTTATGAAATAATCTGCTATTTTTAAACTATCTTCTAATATACAAAAAAAATGTTTATACTACAGTATCAGTTGTTTTTAGGAAGGATTTGTGGAAACATCATGAAATACCACACAGGCTACAGCTAAAATTACCACTGAGCAGGCTTTCTTTGGTTTTATGTAGAGATTGCCAACAAGCTTGCCCTCATCTTTAAACAATTCTGCTTAGAATTGTTTCTTTTTCTCCACATTGATAAGAATTACCACACAGTTCGTCCAGTTACCACAGTTTGCTTAGCTCCTGGGGCAAGCACTCCGGGAATGAAGGTGTCCCTGTCTCCTGGGGCTTTTCATACAGTCATGAGACTACCCTGATGTTTTTTAGGACATTAAGACTGTGCCATCCACATGCCTATACATCTTTATCTTCATAGGTCTTTAACCTCTCTGAATTGCCAGCCAGTCAACAGACAAAAGCCCTAAAAGTCACGTGCTCTGGACCTCCTAGAGAGTAAGCCAGTCTGAGCTACTCCTGTTCCGGTCACTTTCCAGTTCTGTCCACTGCCCAATTCAACAAGACATTTCCCCATTGCAAATTAGGCCCATTCTTTGGTGAATTCTATGAAAACAACTTCTAAGTCCATGTGATAGACCTCATCTGTCTTCAGCAACAAATAGAAGCTGGTGACTTCCACAATCCATCTACAGAAGCTCCATAATTCTGCAGGAGCATTTCAATGTCAACATCCACAAAAGCAATACATTGAAGAGGCCTCTCTCCTTCACTAAGACATGATGCTGAGAGTTTGTTAGAACAGTCAAAAATGCCCAGTAAGAGAAAAATCTCTGCTCTCGGTGGAGATGTAAAATCCCTCCCAGCCAAGGGGACCCTCCTAGAAAGGCAGGCTTACCTTAAGGCATGCTAAAGAAACAGGATAAATAATTTTCTCTTTAATGAAATACTGTACTATTCCTTCCCAGAATTCCCATTCCCTTCCCTCAGAGTAACCCCTATGGACTACCATGACATTCCAGTGGGTCCTGCAACCTTTAGGTACAATCATCTGTGTTTTTCTTTTTTTGTTTTTTTGTTTTTTGGCGGGGGGGGTAGTTTGAGATGCTGGCAAAAACATGAGTATGCTTTTTCTGACACCTTGTGCCTCCTCATTCTTTCTCGAAAGCTCCCCTGCCCAGCATGTGTCTGACTTCCATACCCACCTAAACCACACAGCTTTTCTCCTCCACCTTCCTTTTCAGGCAGCTGTGGTGGCAGGTTTACAGCTTGACCGCCATGGGGATTTTTTTCCCTTTAAACTGTAATGAAGTAGTCCTTGGGCTTCCATTTGAGTCTATTCTTAAATGGTTTTCTAAGTGGAGACTAAGAACCCCAAGAGAGGACCCTAATTTCCTCTATAATATCGCCCTATGTAATCTGCATGTCTCTAAAACCAAAAATGGAGGTTTTCATAACAAAGCATTGCCTTCCTGAATAATGTAGATAAAACTACCTGCAATTCTTTCCACACTTTCCAGAATTCATGAAGCACTGTACCCTTGCGAGTTGTAATGACTCTGAGAACTCTCCACAATCATTCACTGACACTTTGTGAAGGTTTCTTGACAGGAGACCATGGAGGTGCTGGCTCTCGCACACACGTGTTTGTACCCTTGAAGCTTCTAACAATAAAAAAAAAAAAAGGGCAAGCCAGTGTATGTCACAACTGGTACCTGCAGGCCCCATCTTGGAAGACTAAAGCAAACAATGAAGAGAGCCTCCAAGACTGGTAATCAGGCTTGAGAACTTGAGAAGAGAAGCTCACACTGGCAAATGCAGAGAACCCTAATGAAACGTCTACAGAAAGACAGAATGCCTCATTTTGCTTATGTGAAACTGGACTGTTGATGCTAAATAATCTGCAGAAGCATAGCCCCTCTCTGTCTCCCTCCCTCAGGCCCTCCACAGACGCCAGCACCTATTGAGAATTTCACAAGCAGATGTTGACTTCATATGTTTCAGCCAAATGTTTCTTGCCACATTTCGAAGTACACTGTCGTTGGAAGGAGACAACACTCCAGCTGCTACCACACGTACGTCATAGTTACCAGGTTTTCATGGGGAAAGCGAAGTTGGTGGATGTGCAGGGCTCGCCCAGAGATGCTGGTTGAAAGCTGTGAGCACTGCAGCAAGCACTGCAGCCAGCAGACAAGCAGACATTACAACCTGTCTGCAGTGCTCCGCATTGGTTGCCCTGACAACCTCACCTGAGGGGGCGGGGGGGAGGGGGAGGGAGAGCAGGGGACTCAGTAGCAAGACGTAGAGCGCTGCCACCAAGCTTGAAATCAATCAATTATAGGGCAGAGGCCAGCACACAGGCCAGTACTGACATAAAGAGCTCTTTCAATCCATGGATACACGTTACTATTCTGTTTACTTATGTATGTAATTTAGATTGATTTAAGCATTATTTTGTAGATTCGGGGATTGCTTTTGCTGTGTGTGTGTGTGTGTGTGTGTGTGTGTGTGTGTGTGTGTGTGTGTAGTCAGCCTTAAAGGAAAATTTGAGGTTTCTCTGAAGAGAAAAAAAAATGTTCCTGTGGACTCTAGTAATAGCTTCAGAATTCTGTTACTGATTTTGGTGCTGCTTTCAGAGTTGGTTCTGGACTTTACTAATCTCAGTGCTAAAAGAACGTATAGCACAAATTCTAATTGGCATTAATAATAAAAACTCGGAGTCAGATATAGAGGTTAATGCTGGAAGATCAGAGAAGCAGAGCCTGAGGGCCAGGACGGTCTCCTGTTCTTGGGGGAGGGCATCTTTCCCCCACCCAAGCTGCTACAAGATAGAAGAGTAATGGGGACAGTTCTCCCATGTTCACAATATTGGGACTGGCTCACCCACACCTCCACCAACAGGGTTGGCTCTATTGTGTTGCCCAGGCGAGGTACAGGGACTGCTCTCCCCAGTGCTGCAGCTAGTGAAGAGTTGTCAAAGTAATCTTAAAGTATCGTGTTTGTATTTTTAAAATGATAGTAGCCAAAAAGCACACCATTGGTGTATAAATAGATGCACAGGTCAATGGAATGGAATAATGAGCCTCTGCATTTATAATAAACTGATTCTTAGCTAAAGTTTCAACGTGGCATCAATTCACATGTAATAGACCGAAACCTGACCCCTTCTCTCCATACTGAAATCAAAATGAATGAATAGAATATCTTAATGTAAGATCTGAAACTACCAGAGGAAACCATGGAGGGTCAAAATCTTTGGCATATGCAATGGAATGGCCTCCTGAATGGGACTCCAAAGCACAGAACACAGAGAAAAAAATTGCAAATAAGATCCTATGAAATAATAAAGTGCAGTGCTGTGAAGAGACTACCATTAAAATGGAGAAAGTCTATGCACGCTATACAACAGGCAGAGAATTAATATGCAAAGCATATGAAGATTATTTTTGATGGACTAAAACAAATCAAGCAATAAAATTTACATTGGACAAATCATCAAAAGAAGAGATACAAGTAAACAATAAACACGTGAAAATTTGTAGAAGTGAACCAAAGCTATAATGAGATTCTATCTTACCACAGTTAAAATAGCAATTATTAATTTTTGTTAAATTGTTTCTGAGACAGGTTCTCAGGTAGGTAGTTTAGGTTGGTCTTGAAACTGCTATGTGACCAAGGATAAGTTAGAGCTTCTAATTCTCCTACCTCAATATCTCCTAAGTACTAGAATTATAGATCCATGCCTCTGGCCTCAACTTTGTACTGTTACTCTTTGTGGAGTTTAGAGGAAGGTGTATTCATTTGTTTTTCAAATCAGGCTCTTGACATATAACCCAAGTTGGACTGGAATTTATAAAATTTCCCAGATTGGCTTCAAATGTATAATCCTCCTGGCTCAGAGTCCCTATTGCTGGAATTGCAGGTGTACAATCAAACATATTTTCATGAAAACAATAGATGCTAGCAAGAAAACTTCCATGCATCTCTGACAGAAATGTAAACTAGTATGCCCAGTACAGAGAATTTTATCTTAAAGTTTCCTAAAGAAACTAAAATAGGCTGGGCGATGGTGGTGCACGCCTTTAATCCCAGCACTCGGGAGGCAGAGGCAGGCGGATCTCTGTGAGTTCGAGACCAGCCTGGTCTACAGAGCTAGTTCCAGGACAGGCTCCAAAGCCACAGAGAAACCCTGTCTTGGAAAAAAAAGAAAGAAAGAAAGAAAGAAAGAAAGAAAGAAAGAAAGAAAGAAAGAAAGAAAGAAAGAAAGAAAGAAAGAAAGAAACTAAAATAGATATATCATATGATCTAGCTGTTGTGGTTTAGAAAAAATGGCGAGCATGAGAAAGATGCCGTGCAACAAAGTTTATGTGGAGGGGTTTTTATTAAGGGAAAGGGAATGTAAAAAGAGAAAAGGGGAGGGGGAGACAGGCCTCTAGGGACAGGAGCAGCAGAAGAGAAGAGAGGGAGAGAGAGACAGACAGACAGAGAAAGAGAGAAACAGATAGAGACAGAGAGATGGGAGGTTGGTAGGGCCCTTTTAAAAGGGAACATAGCGAATGTGCACAGGATGTAACCTATCAGAATCCCAAGGGCAGGCCGGTACAGATGTCTGAATACTAACAGTAGCTATATCATTTTGAGTATTGTGGTAGTTTGAATGTAATTGGCCCCCATAATCCCATAATCTCATAGAGAATGACACTATTAGGAAGTGTGGCTTTGTTGAGTGGGTATGACCTTGTTGGAGGAAGTGTGTCACTGTGGGAGTGGGCTTTGAAGTTTCATATACCCTGGATATCACCCAGTGTGAAAGTTGATTTCCTGTTGCCTGCAAGATGTAGCACTCTCAACTCCCACAGTCCATATCTGCCTGATGCTGTCATGTTCCCCACCATGATGATAATGGACTGAAACTCTGGAACTGCACAAGTCCCCTCAATTAAATGTTTTCTTTTTAAGAGTTGCCATGGTCATAGTGTCTCTTCACAGGAATAAAAACCTAACGAAGACAAGAATACATCCAAAATAAATATTGTCATATCAGAACACACTTACATGCCCATTTGTTATAGTACTATTCACAAAGATAAGATATAAAAATAACCCAGATGTGATGGAGCAAGGTCATTGGTTAATTAATAAAGAAACTGCTTGGCCCGGATAGGTTAGAACATAGGTGGGTGGAGTAAACAGAACAGAATGCTGGAAGGAAGAGGAAGTGAGGTAAGATGCCTCAGAAAGACGACATGCCTGCTCCTCTCCAGGGCAGACGTGATGAAGTTCCGACCCAGGATGGACGTAGGCTAGAATCTTCCCGGTAAGAGCACCTCAAGGTGCTATGCACATTAATAGAAATGGGCCAGACAGTGTTTAAAAGAATACAGTTTGTGTGTCGTTATTTTGGGGCATGAGCTAGCCAGGCGGCCGGGACCTGGGTGGCAGGAATGCCAGCCCGCAGCTCCTTCAACACAGATGCTCATGAACAAATGAATAGATAAAGAAAATGAGGCACACACCTATATAATAGAATGTAAATGAATTATAAAAGTGATATTCCATCATTTGTGGCTAAGTGCATGCAACCAGAAGACATTATATTAAATGAAATAAATCAGAAGCAGAATGACACATACTGCATGGTCTCTTGTACAAACATTTTAGAGTTAATTGAAATGTGGACTTGTTACTATTAGAGACCAAGGAGGGAGAGACTAGTAAGGTTATAGGGGCTTGCATAGTGGATACCCAAAGACAGTAAGATAAATTTAATATATTCTAGGGTTCCAGAACTCTACAAAACAACACACAATAACATATTAAACATTTTATGAATAACTAGATGTTAGGAGCTCACAGACTACAAACAAAAATATAGTGAGGAAATCAATACATTAATTACCATGGTTTGATCACTACACATTGTATATATATATCAAAGTATTATATTGCCTAAACAATTTATAGAAATAAAATAATAAGCATTTAAATGCTTTTTTGTATACTACTATATTTCACCTACATGCAATGCATTTTACATTTATTGATAATTGTATAATATAACACCCTTATAACTGCCCTGAATAATCTTTATAAAAGTAAATAAAGAACACTAATAAATCTTTCTCTTAAAACAACACACATAAGAGCAGTACAAGTGAAAATTCAGAAACATGTTAGGGTGGCTGTTACCAAAAACATAAAGGATAAGTATTGCAGAGGATTTGGAGAAAAGACAACCTTTACCCATTGTTGAAGGGAGAATAAGTTAAAACAGTCATTGTGTGCATACAACCCTAACTAAGCTCTGTGGGTCAGTCACACACAGAGAGAAAAGACATGAGAGTAGGAAGACTTGTTGGGAAGAAGAAAGGGGCATAAGAAAGGCTAATACGAGGTGAAAATGACTAAATTCACTCAAGAGATTATGAACTATTAAAGAATTTAATTTTTTAAAAATAGCAATTATGAGTTGGGTGTGGTGGTGCAAGTGTTTAATCCCAGCACTCAGAGGCAGGGATAGGTGGAGCTCTGTAAGTTTAAGGTCAGCCTGGTCTACATAGTGAGTTCCAAACTAGCCAGGACTGCATAGTAAGACCTTGACTCAAAACACACAAACAAATGTTCAAGAAAATATAGCCATTGTGTAAAACAGTATGGGGGTTCCTTTAAAATATAAATAAAACTACTATATAATCCAGATTTTCTACTTCTTCTTATACAGCTAAAGAATGTGAAATCTGTGTTTCTGAACAATGTCTGCACACTCGTACATATGTTAGTATTTAGTCACTATAGTCAACATATGAAATAAACCTAAGTGTCCATTTCTAAGTAAGTGGATGAAAATGTACATGGATTTTATATGGATATGTAGCCTTCAGAAGTTCTGCATCCATGGGCATTATGTTCCTCCAACAGCCTGAATGGGTTTGGAGGAGACCTCTGAGCCCCAAAATGCCAAAACCAGAAACTGCACAGAAGAGCGGCTCCCATTCGTCTCTCCTGCACACAATATCATCTAGAGCCTGCTAGAGCCAGTGTGATCTGAGAACATGACCTTTCAACCCAGCACAGCTCTACCAGCAATGCACTCCACAAATTAGAGCAACTCTAAACTTTGGCCAGAGAAGCTTCTTTCTGAAGTTGGCAGCAGCTAATGGAGCCATGGTTGTCTGCTCAAGATCATGTCAATCAACATTCTAGAATATAAAAAGGAGGTTTTCACAAGGCTTCACCCCTGAGATGCTATGGGAAGTTGGTGACTTCTTGGGGGAGAGTTAGTTTTCTCTAAAAGAGCAGCTCCTTGTAGAATTTATTCCATACACTGACTATAGTGACTAAATACTAATACATATGTACGAGTATGCAGGCATTGTTTGGAAACATGGATTTCACATCCTTTAGCTATATAAGAATAAAATCTGGATTATATAGTAGTTTTATTTATATTTTTGAAGGAACCCCCATATTGTTGTCTCCAGTGGATGGGCCCTACACCCTGGAGTATATTGGTTGCACAAATTGGAGTCAGTATATTATTTTTTTTAAGGATATGAAGTTGCAAGGTAGGGAGGCAAGGATGGATCTAAGAGGAGTTAAAGGGACTTTTTGTAATTGGAGCTGGGAAGATAACTCAGAGTTTAAATGTCCTTGCCATGAAAGCTTGATGACCTAAATTAGGTCTTCATAACTCATGGAAATGTGGAAGAAGAAACAAACTACACAAAGCCATCCTCGGACCTCAACACACAAGCCACAGTAGGTTCATACACACTAATAATAAATAATATAAATTTTAAAACAAAGAAATCTGTCATGGATAAATCTAAAAGACATTATGCTAAGTGAGATCATCTGCAGTGGGATAATGAATGCTCTTGCACACTGCAAAGATTAGTCATTTGTATTGGCTTAATAAAATGCTTATTGGCTGGTAGCCAGGCAGGAAGTATAGGCGGGGCAACCAGACTAGGAGAATTCTGGGAAGAGGAAAGGCAGAGACACAGTCACCAGCCAGACACAGAGGAATCAAGATGAAAATGCCTTACTGAGAAAAGGTAGCAAGCCACACGACTAAAAATAGATAAGAATTATGGATTAATTTAAGTTGTAAGAGCTAGTTAATAATAAGCCTGAGCAATAGGCCAAACAGTTTATGATATTTGTATATGTATTTGAGACTGAATGGCTGTGGAACTGGGAGGGACAGAAACTTTTGCCTACAAATACCCATATACAGAAAGAAATATTATATTGTTCTAGTTTTATTCTGTTATTGTAACTAAATACTTGGAACAAAAAGCAGTTTATGGGAAAAAGCAGTTTGTTTCAGCTTACAATTTCAGGCTACAGCCTGTCATAGCAGAGAAGTCACAATGGGAAGTGACTGGATACATCATATCTACAGTCAAGACCAGAGAGGAAAAATGCATGCAACCTTACTTGCTCTCTCAGCTACCTTTTGTCACTCATTACCCACTGCTGCTCACACTGGGCTGGGTCTTCTATATCAATTAACAATTAAGACAATCTCACATAGACATGCCCATACCATGCCCACAAACTGATCCTCATCAAGATGATTCTTCATTAAGACTCTCACTCCAGACACAGTATGAGCCAGGAGGTGAGTGTCCAGTTCCCTGGCTGGACAGCCCAGTGTCTAGGCCCTAGGCCCAGGGGAGGGGAGAATAAACCCTGGCCCCTCCCCCACTTACCTTAGCTTCATTAGCCAGCCATCAGGCTAGCTTCCTGCAGGTAGGCTGCTCCAACCAACCCTCATCGACAGGACCCTGTAACCTACAAGTCCCACTCTGGCCACAAACCCACCCATTCCCAGAGACCTGAGCAGCTCTCTAAGACACAGACTGCATCTGCACAGAGCAGACCAAGAGATGAGTAATCAGCTTCCATCTTCACAGCCCAGTATCTGGGCCCATGCCTCAAAGCAAAACTCCATGCCCCTCCCCCACCTGCCTCAGTTTCACTAGCCAGTCAGCAGACAATCCACCTGCAGACAGGTTGCTCTAACACGCCATCATTCACCAGACACTTGTAATCTACAAGTCCCACTCCACCTCCAAACACACCCAATCCGAGAGATCTTAGTGGCTCCCTGAGACACAGACAGCAACTACATAAAGCAGACCAAGAGCAGCTCCCTAAGACACAGACAGCTACTGCAATGATCAATCCAAGAGAGGTTCCCTGAGACACAGATACCGACTGCAAGAAATTGAGCAAGAAGCAATGACCTTGCCCACACCAAATGGAGGAAAGGAAGGGTAAGCACCAATGCAGAAATACATTCAACAACCTAAAAAGCCACATGGCAACACCAGAAGTCAGGGGTCATACAACAGGAAAATCTGAACATCCTAACCCAGAAGAAGCAGAAGAAAACAACCTTAAATATAACTTTATGAAGATGATAGAGACACTTAAAAGGAAATGAAAAACTCCCTTAAAGAAATAGAGGATAGGGGTTCACCCACTGAGACAATGTGCCTGAGCTAACGGGAGCTCACCAACTCCAACTGGATTGGGAATGAACAAGCATGGAATCAAACTGGTCCCTCTGAGTGTGGTTGACAGTTGGGGCAGACTGAAGGGCCAATGACAATGGCACTGGGATCAGTCTCTACTGCATGTACTGGCTTTTTGGGATCCTATTCTCTTTGGATGCATACCTTCCTAAGCCTGGATGTGTGAGGGAGGGCCTTGGACTTCCCACAGGAAACAGTGCTTGGCCCTCTCTTAAGAGTGGAGAGGAGTGGGGGGGGGTAGGGAAAGGGAGTGGGAGAGAAGTGGGAGGAGGAAAGGAAGTGAAAATTTGGATTGGTATTTTGTAAAGTAATAAAATGAAATAATAATAAAAAAGAATTGACAGCAGAAAAAAATATTCAAAGAAAAAAGAAATAGAGGATAAAACAAAAAATTAAATAAATCAAAAAAATTCCTTAAAGAAAGCTAAAAAACAATAAAAAACAATCAAACAGGGGAAGCAAACAGTTCAAACAGTTTAAGACTTGAAAACTGAAATAGAGGTGAGAAAGAAGACACAAATTGGTGGAATTCTGAAAATGGAAAACTTGGGTAAATGAGCAGAAACTATTAATGCAAGCATAACCAACAAAATACAAGAGAAGAAAGAGAGAATCTCAGGCATTGAAGATGTGATAGAGGAAATAGATTCACCAATCAAAGAAAATATTAAATCAAATAAATTCTTAACACAAAACATCCAGGAAATCTGGGACACCATGAAAAGACTAAACCTAAGAATAATAGGAATAAAAGAAGGAGAAGAACTCCAGCTCAAAGGCAAAGAAAATATATTCAACAAAATCATAGGTGAGAACTTTCCCAACCTAAAGAAAGATAACCCTATGAAGGTACAAGATGCTTACAGAACACCAAATAGACTGGACCCAAAAAAGTCCATTAACCATATAATAGTCACAACACTAACCATGCAGAATAAAGAAAAATATTAAGAGCTGCAAAGAAATAACACTGAGTAACATATAAAGGCAGATCTACCAGAATTATGCCTGAATTCTCAATGAAAATGCTGAAGACCATTTGGACAGACATTTTAGAGACACAAAGAGACCACAGATACAAGCTCAGACTACTACACCCAGCAAAACTTTCAATCACCATAGATGGCGAAAACAAGATATTCCATGACAAAACCAGATTTAAATAACACCTATCCATAGATGGAGAAAACAAGATATTCCATGACAAAACCAGATTTAAATAACACCTATCCATAAATCCAGCCCTACAGAAACTACTAGAAGAAAAATTCAAACCCAAGAAAATTATCTGCACCCATGAAAACACAGGCAACAGAGAACCTGACACCTGCAAACCTCAAAGAATAGAAGCACATAAACACTACCATGGAAAAAGTAACAGGAATTAACAATCAGTGGTCATTTATATCTCTTAATATCAATGGACTCAATTCACTTTTAAAAAAAAACATAGGCTAAGAGAACAGATATGAAAGTAGAGCTTGTTTCCTTCGGCCCTCTCTGTCCTAGGTGATCCACATGTTTCTTAGGTTCGTTTGATTGGTAAATCTCTTCCAAACCCTTTACTCCGAGGTAATGTCTGTTTTTGAAGTTGATATATGTTTCTTGCATACAGCAGAAGGATGGGCCTACTTTCATATCTGTTCTCTTAGCCTATGTTTGGGGCAATACTTGATAATACAGCTTTACTATGTTTGGGTTAAACCATTCCTTCTTAATTAGAAAAAAAGGGGGAAATGTTACAGGAATTTTCTCACTGGTCTGCTAAGCAATTGAGAGGAGCATTTTGGTCCAAGAGGCATGGTTTTCATTAGGTATGAACATGACCAAGGGAGAGGCCATGTTTTTGAGCAAGGAGTGAGTGATGGTGGGTATAATTGGTGACTTGTGACTTGGTTCAGGTTTCCCATTTGTTCTTTAATATTTCTGCATGAATTTTGTTTGTTAATCGACAGTAAAGAAATCATTTACCATCTCTTGTTCCTTCTCCTTCCTTCCTCTCCCTGTCATTCTTTCCCCTACCCTCCCCCTATCTCTCTTTCCCTAAGGTTTCACTTTATAGTTCAGGCTTGCCTTGAACTCAAGATAATTCTGCCTAAAACACCCAAGTGCTGATATTATAGGCATACACAACCACTCCCAACTCCAAGTTTTTATGTACATACTACAACTCCACAATCCTTATGAAGTAAAGGAAAGGAAATGGTGGAAGTGTAGCTATGATTAAAATAGTAGTCTATGAGCCCAAAGCAGGAACTGAGTTTGACAATGAACTATAATTTGCATCTTTTCACATGACTACTTCTCTAACAGGAATTTCCTTTCCCAATTTCTCTGCCTGACATTTAGTAAAGACATCATATATTTGGTAAAGCAATGCCCCCCCTTTCCCTATTTCTCCATCCTTTCCATTTCTCCAATCACACAGTAGCCTCACTTACCATGCTAATACTTTATCCATAGTCAAAGTTAGCTACTTTATTCCTGTTACTTTTTTTTGTTTGTTTGTTTGTTTATTTTTCGAGACAGGGCTTCTCTGTAGCTTTAGAACCTGTCCTGGAACTAGCTCTTGGCCTCGAACTCACAGAGATCCGCCTGCCTCTGCCTCTGCCTCCCGAGTGCTGGGATTAAAGGCGTGCGCCACCACCGCTCGGCTATTCCTGTTACTTTCACAGCATCTTAAGCCCCTCTATTACGGTCATTCTGGCATTAATTACAAATATTTGTCTTTGTAATTTATTACAAATAATTGTATTTCTCATTGGACCTGTGACTCCTTGAAAGCATGGTTTATGTGTCTTTCTTATCTCTAGAGTCTAATAGAGATGTTAAAATGCAGTCAATAAATATGTGGCAAATGAATAACAAAATGGACCTTCTAATCTGAGCATAAGTTTTTAAAAAGATACTAATTGCAATGGTGGAAATAACTATGTACAGGGCACAGTTAGTTTGGCACGATGTAAATAGAATTCTATTGTGAGACATTTTTGTTTCATTTCTTAATCAGTTAATTATTCCATAAAAGTTCTTTATTTTCCTTTTAAACAATAGATGAACAAAGTCTCCAAGGAGCAGATGAGTCTATTTACTAAGGATGTTAAAGTACAATATCCTAGCTTGAAGGGAAAGATGACTCATAAAAGAAAAAGAAACACAACAATAGTTGAAATAGAGTGAGTCACCCACAGAATTGCAAGGAAACAAATGTGTTACATTCAATAAGCAAGGGAAATCAAGGATGTTCTTTATGATAACATACTTTAGTACCAAAGTACAAAAACAATACTTCTTTTGGTTTAAAGTGACTCAACCTATGCCAGTAGGTATGTTTGAATATCTCCTTGCTTATATAATACACCATTGTAGAATACTTTCAGATCTCCTCATTGTTTACCAAATATGCATTAGAATGTGAACCCTCTCTCCCCAACCTATACATCATATTCAACCTCTCTCTCTGTCCAGCAAGACCCTGTGTGTTTTGTGCCAAAGTATATCCAAGTGTGTCTTCCTTGTCCTTCCTCCCATTCACACAACCTCCTCAAATCTTTAGATCTATCCCAGGGCCACATCAGTGCCCTCACCTAATCTGATCGCCCCTGCTTATGTTGTTCCCCACCTACAGGCTCCTCATGTGCCACACTCGCTCTCTCTGCCTAGTCAGGTTCTGCACATCTTGTATCAGGGTCTCGCCTGGTGACTTCAACAGATTCTCCCCTCCATAAACTGTCCTCAACTCCCAGATCCACCCCAAAACTCCAATGCCTAGCCTACATGCCAATCCAGTTCCCTATGTCCACCTGAATTTCTTCCACTTAAAATATATTCAACCCTTAGGCCCAACCGAGCCCACACACTCTGTGCTCCTTCCCAAACTGCTGTGTCCATTTCAGACACAGAACTAACAGGAAATGTCCATGTGACCAGATTTCATTTCAAAAACGCAATCAACATGAAAGATTAAGGCAATATTTTAAATTTCATCAAAAAGTTGTGAATTTAAAGAAGATACAAGGAAACATCTAAAGAAAATAATAAAAGAAAATAGTAATTGCCTGAGGGATGATCAAGAAAACATGAACACAAGGCTAAAGGAAATGACAAAAGCAATCCAGGATCTGAAGACAGAATTCAATAAAAAGATAGAAACATTGAAAAGAACTCAACCTGAGATGAAGACAGAATTGAAAAATCCAATAACCCAAGAAGAAAACTCAAGGGAAAGTCTTACAAGTTGAATGAAACAAGCAGAAAATAAAGATCAGGACTTGAAGATTAAGCTGAGAATCTAAACCAAATAAGAATATGAAAAAAACTTCTAAAAACACAGGAAAATGATATTCATGAAATGTAGGGCACCAACAAAAGATCAAACCTTCAAATTATAAGTATCAACGAGGGAGAAGAACCCCAGGTCAAGCGCATAGACAAGATCTTCAACAATATTATGGAAGAAAATGTCTCCAAACTAAGAAAAGGCACACTCTTACAAATACAAGAAACACACCTAACACCAAATGGACAAGACCAGAAAAGAAAATTTCTACAACATATCACAGTTCATTTGCCTCTTGCTCCACTCTGTAGAGTAGCAGGCTGTGTTTGAGAGTTCCACTGATATTGCGGGGCAGATGAGTGTATTAGGAAGGTTTGTGGGCAGAGTAGGACTTGTATCTTGCAGGGTCCAAAGCCTGGGATGGGGTATTGGTGCAACCTTCCTGTTGGAAATTTGCCTGTTGACTGGCTAGAGAAACTGAAGTTGGTGGGAGATGGGCCCTGGGGTTTTGCCCCCGTATGGGGGCCTAGTGAGTTGGGTACCCCTCCCCGTGGGTGGTCAATTGTCTCTTGGTCCTCTCTGTGTAGTAGCAGGCTGTGTTTCAGAGATCCCCTGCAATTGCCGGGTGGGGGGCGGGTATTAGGAGGGTTTGGGGGCAGAGTGGGACTTGTAGCTTTCATGGTACAATGGATGGGATGGGGTTTTGGAGCAGCTTACCTGCAGGAATATAGCCTGCTGGCAGTTTAGAGAAGGCAAGGCAGGTAGGACAGTATTCTGGGGTTTTGACCTAGTATGGAGGGACTAGAAGGTGTGGAGTCCGACAGGGTGAGTGGTCACCCACCTCTTGTTCAGTTCTCTGTAATAGCAGGCTATGTTTCAGAGTTCCACTGAGAATGCCGGGGGCAGGGTATTAGGAGGGTTTGGGGGCAGAGTAGGACTTGTATCTTGCATGTTCCAAAGAATGGGATGGGAGTACTGGAGCAGCCCATCTGCTGAAAATTCACTTGCTGGTGGCTAGAGAAACCAATGTTGGTGGGATAGGGACCTGGGATTTTGACAGGGAGGATGTGGGCCTATAGAGTAGGGTGTCCTGCTGGGTGAGTAGTCATTTGCCCCTTGGTCCTCTTTTTGTAGTAGGAGGCTATTTCAGAGTTCCACTGAGATTGTGGGGGTGGGTATTAGGACAGTTTGGGGACAGAGTTGGACTTGTAGCTTGCAGGGTGCAAAGGATGTGATGGGGGTAGTGGAGCAGCCCACGTGCTGGAAACTTGCCTGTTGACTTGCTAGAGAAACCAAGGTTGGGGCCGGGCGGTGGTGGTGCACGCCTTTAATCCCAGCACTCGGGAGGCAGAGGCAGGTGGATCTCTGTGAGTTCGAGACCAGCCTGGTGTACAAGTGCTAGGTCCAGGACAGGCTGCAAAACCACAGAGAAACCCTGTCTCGAAAAAGAAAAAAAGAGAAAAAGAAAAAGAAACCAAGGTTGGTGGGAGTGGGGCCCGGGGCTTTGCCCCGGTTTGGTGGGCCTAGAGAGTGGGGTATCCTGCCAGGTGGGTGCTCATTAGCTTTTTTTGTCCTCTCAGTAGTGTAGCAGGCTGCGTTTCAGAGTTCCACTTTAGTTAGGAGGGGTGAGAGGTAGGTTCTGTTGGGGGCGTGTGGGGTGGGGATAGCCCAAACAGATTCTAACCAAAACTAATCAGAAGAGATAAGGAAGGACTGTTCCTTAACTTCCTGGCTACAAATAGTCAGATGAAAGTATACAAACTGGAGTAACTACAGAAAACGGAAAAGTAATAAGGGGATCTTATCAGGTAAGCAATAGAGATGAAAAGAGTGGTGTACAAGTTATTTGAATGGAGGAAATCAGGGGAATTTAATTAGGGACAGGAAGGGTGACATATAAAGAAAAGGAGGGAGGATGGCGAAATAACTGTAAGGATTCTTAAAAAGCCATATAATATCAGTATCTATTTATCTAAAATTACATATAGATATTGTTTATTCATTTTCCCATTCATGCTAACAATGAGTAGTCCACCGAAGAGTCAATTCACAAAAAACACCAGGCGTGAGAAGCTTCCTTGAGTTGTAGATGAGAGCTGTTCAAGATACCCCCAAACATTATAGGCTATTGTTGCCCTTGATTGCCTCCCAGTGATTGAAGGTGAATCCACATTACTGAAACTGCCACATACTTCAGACACAGGAAGTGGAAGATAAGAACTGATTCTGGCATGAAAGCCTCCTCCCTGCGTACTAGGTTTTAGGCTACCAGTAGGTACCATGCAAAGTTCGAAGAAAGGGATGCGAACAGTAGTCCTACATAGCAATGATGTCTATAAACTACAATAAGTGGCATAGCATGATAACCCTAGGGGTTGCAATAGTGGCACACATACCTTTGTGGTAACCAATTGCTCTCTAATTGGACTTAAGACATTCTTAAAAAGATGGAAATCATGCCTAGTACTGGAAACCTAACCCATTACCCGGGGGTAGTGAAGTCATAGATCTTGGAGGAGAATCTACAACCACCATGTTATTAAACCAGCCTAATCTTTAACTACATCATAAATATTTGTTCTTGTACTGACAGATAAGTATAAATCATACCTCTCACCAAGGAACCATCTCTTTGCAACAGGAGACCACTACAAAAAAAAATAATAATACCCAGTCAAAATTCAAAGAACAATTGATTGTGTGATGGCCAGCCCCAACTGATCTATCTACAACACAACTCCTATGCCTAACACTTAGTGATCACAGCAAAAAGGAATGGGCAGAAAAATTGTAAGAATTAGAGTAATAGGAAGTTTGCTGTGAGGTTGTGTGTCCTAGAAGTGCCAGAGAAACTATACCCATGAAGTCTCATTAATATGACTGCTTAAATAAGACCTAAACAAAAATGACAAAGAACTATAGGCAACTAAGAAATGCTGAGAGCGACGGGTGGTTTTGGCGCACGCCTTTAATCCCAGCAGAGGCAGGCAGATCTTTGTGAGTTCGAGGCCAGCCTGCTCTACAAGAGCTAGTTCCAAGACAGGCTCCAAAGCTACAGAGAAACCCTGGCTACAGAGAAACCCTGTCTCGAAAAACAAGAAGAAGAAGAAGAAGAAGAAGAAGAAGAAGAAGAAGAAGAAGAAGAAGAAGAAGAAGAAGAAGAAGAAGAAGAAGAAGAAGAAGAAGAAGAAATGCTGAGAGCAAGAGAACTTGTCCCAGGAAGAGACTCACAATTGGTTATCTGATACCAAATGGTTAGTTCTGAAATCATATACATACAAGGAACATGATATAGACTGAGAAGGCCGAGTGTATATATTTGTGTTATGTTATAAAACACAATTAATAAAAAGAGGCCATGAATTTAAGAGAGATCAAAGGGGTTACATTGGAAGAGTTGGAGGTAAGAAAGGAAAGGAGAAAATGATGTCATTATACTTTAATTTCAAAAAACAAAAAAACTTTTTTAGAAATGTAAAGGTATAATTTCATAAAATAAAACCATGCATGTAAAGAATCATAATGATTTGGGTTTATGTGGCCAGCTGGGACAGTAGCACAAGAGGATGCTCACATGATGGTGAGAACTTACTCCTACAGACTGTTGTCTAACCTCTAAATGTGTGTCATGGTGTGTGCCCCGCCCCCAACAAATCATGACTATATGAAGGAAGAGGGAGGTTTCCCTGAAGATGATGTGACTGAGTTGGGGGGGGGGTTAAGTTTGGTGCAAGAGTTGAATGCTGTTGCCACAGTTTCTGACAGTTATGTAGAAATGTCAGCCAGTTGGGTGACAAATTCTCTAATAGCATTTACCACTGTAGCGTTATTAACAATAATGGAATTCCCAGTGTATAAACATACATGACTAAAGTATGAATATGAGATAGACAAGGACTTTTCTAGCAAATTGAGAATCAGCATAGATATAGCCATTACCCTGAAGTGTCAGTATGTTGGACCACATGTACTCGATTTAGCAGAGAAAATGGTTGCATCCACAGAGGACCTAGTTTATGGACCAGCAGCATTTGGCCTATCATCACCGCAGAAGTGTGTTACATCTGATTCAGAGTAGGCTGCCAAAGAGCACTCCTTTCAATATGTGATATTCAAAAGTGCTCTTAAAAGTACATCAACAGGGCTGGAGAGATGGCTCAGTCGTTAAGAGCATTGCCTGCTCTTTCAAAGGTCCTGAGTTCAATTCCCGGCAACCACATGGTGGCTCACAGCCATCTGTAATGAGGGCTGGTGCCCTCTTCTGGCCTGCAGGCATATATTGTATATACAATAAATAAATAAATAAATAGTACATCAACAGCACTCCCACCAAGGGAAGATGATCCAGCATTCTCTCCAGATGCATGCAGAATCCATGGTATACCGATAATGGAGCAGAGAATTTTCACATAAGTGTGGACAAGGCACTCTTACTTCTCCTAGGACATGCACACTGTCCTAGAAGCTTTTGCCAGTCATGATTCTTACAATATTTCTCACAGAGTAGAACATTTTTATTTTGGAGAACTTGTTCCAAGAATTATCAAACTTTTGGATGAGTCTTTAAAAAATGGCTATAGGTCACAAAGAGATGTTGAAATATTCCATTGTAGTTCTGCCAACAAAACCTAAAATCATACATGATTTCAGCAGACATCCATTAATTCTCTGTGACAGAAAGGAAGCAAGCATGCTCCAGGAAACCGTGGAGTCTCTGGAATATATATGAAATATCTCAGTTTTCTCATGGTGAAAGTCACTGAGGATAGCATGCCTATTTGACGGCTTTTGACAGGCTTTGTGGGTTCTTTTCAATACTAAGCATGTTACATGGATCTGGAATTTTTTTATTATTTATTTATTATGTATACAATATTCTGTCTGTGTGTATGCCTGCAGGCCAGAAGAGGGCACCAGACCCCATTACAGATGGTTGTGAGCCACCATGTGGTTGCCGGGAATTGAACTCAGGACCTTTGGAAGAACAGGCAATGCTCTTAACCTCTGAGCCATCTCTCCAGCCCCAGGAACTGGAAAATTATAGTAGAAATAATTTGTTGTCATTTCAGACTTGAATCCAACAAGCTCATCTGTTCTGTCCTCTTTGATGATGGTCACACAGACAACCACTTACCTTTCTAAAAGAAAATATTGCACATTAGCACCTCCTGAGTGGAGAAAAAAAAAACCTTTGCCTGAGACATAATATCTTCTAAATAATAAAATGTTGTACAATATATTCAAAGAAAATATGAGAAACTGGAAAATGCTTATTTTATTTATTTTTATGTATTTATGTATTTATTTCTGTATTATGTATACAATGTTCTGCCTGCATGTTTGCCTGCAGGCCCAAAGAGGGCACCAGATCCCATTATAAATGGTTGTGAGTCACCATTGGGTTGCTAGGAGCCCAACATGCTTATTTTAAGAAGAAACAAGAAGGAGAAAATCAAACAGACTGAAGTCCTGTATATACTGTCTCTGTTACAAAAGTCCTCAAAGAAATTATGCAGCACATGGTGAGTCAGTCAAGCCAAAGTGTCTGGTGAACACTCGCAAAACAAATGAGCAGTATGGAAAGCACAGCCTGGAGGACAAAAATGAAACCATATATAAAGAAAAGGACATTGCTAAATGTACGCATATATTTTTAAAAATGATGTCAGAATAAAATGTGTAAAATATTTTTAAAAAAATCACAATGACTACATGGGTTGTGCTCAAAAATAACCAGGGCAGGTATTTTGATCCTTGGGACCTTATAAGAACATTTTCTATTGACTTAGTAATCAATTAATAGGTAACTTTTATATGGTAGGTGTTATTAATAAACACATGGTCTTTCGGTAACTGAAGGCGGAAATGACATCTTAAACAGAAAATAGTAATGTGTAAATAATAGGAATTACATTGAGCCAGTTTCACGGAATGGCATAGAAGATGCATGTGGCAGATAGGCTTAAAAATATAGCAAATCAATTTAGCCAGGCGTGATGGCTCATGCCTTTAATCCCACAAATTAGGAGTCAGAGGAAGGTGGATCTCTGTGAATCTGAGGCCAGCCTGGTCTACAAAGCGAGTGCCAGGACAGCCAGAAACCTGTCCTGAAAAACTAATTAAAAAAACAAAACCAGCAATTTGGTACCATTTCAAAACTAATCATGCGCCTTTCTACGAAACCAGAGATTCATAAAATCAAAGGAGAGGTCTCACTTGAAGACCTATTATTAATCCATTATAGCCTACTAAGAATTGTACATACACTCCAGATTGTTTGCCTCTCTGATCAATAAAAAATAAACATCTAGCCAGTTGACTTTAGAGAAGATATAGCTAAATATTGAGACATATTTGTCCTACCTTAAAATAAAACTCTCTTCACTAACCTAAATAAATCCCCAAGAAAATAACAATTATTCTTCAAAAAGTGTATATACTTCTCCTGAGTAAAGCATAGACATATCTGGGCAATAGTCACAACTCAAAAGTTCAGCTGCCAATAGAAACCCAGCTTGCTCCTTTCAAAAACATGCATATGGGCTGATGATATGATTCAAACAGTAAAGGTGACTGCCACCAAGCCTGATGACCTGAGTTTTATCCTTAGAACCCACATGGTAGGAGAGAACTGATTGATTGATTGATTGATTGATTGACTGGATTAAATGCAATAAAAGTCAAAACATGCATACTTGCTAGTCAATACAGCTACACTCTGAAAGAAAAGAGGCGAGTTAAGAGCATAATTTGATTTCTACTAAGTGGGCTACACTCAGTCCACTCATGTAGAGAACAGTACTTAAGAAAGTACTGTTCCATAGGTGATTGTGACAACCTGGAGGCTTTTCCTGCTCATCAAAAGTCCCATTAGAGGACAAGCAGGTAAAGCAGTAACACAGCCCTTCTGTAGCTTCACACGTGTTTCTTTTATCGTTTGTTTGTTTTTCGAGACAAAGTTTCCCTGTATAGCCCTGGCTGTCCTGGAACTCTGTAGACCACGCTAAACCTGAAATTCACAGAGATCCACCTGCCTCTGCCTCTGTGAGTGCTGGTACTGAAGGCCTGTGCCACCATGCTGGGCTGTTACCCATTTTCTTAAAGACTGCCATTGTGATTACAATTAGATGGAATCTCAAGAGAGTTTTAATTTGCATTTCCTCAATGACCCGTGTGTGTTAATTACTTTTCTTGTTGCTCTGACAAAATATCTGGAAAAAAACAACACGATTTAAGAGAGGACGGATTTATTGCGACCCACAAGTTGGAGATATAGACTGAGGAAGTCATGGCAGCAGGAGTGTGATGCACTAGTCACACTGAACAGTCAGGAAACAGAGACAATGCTCACGCTCGTCCGTCTTTTCTCCTTCTTATGCAACCAGCCCCCTACCACCACCACCTGCGAATGATGCCACCCAGGGGTTAGAGTGGGTCTTTGGGGCTCAATTAACCTAATCCTTCACAGACGTGACCAAGGGCTGTTTCCATGGTGATTTTAGATCCTCCCAAACTGACAATATTAATCATCTGAGGTTGAACATTTTTTTCATTATTTACTGACTCTTGGTATTCTATGCTTTGAGAACTATGTGTTTATTTCATTGGTTAAGCTGTTTGATTTAGGTAGGGTTTTTTTCCGTTCTTTGTGTATTCTAGGTATTAAGCCTCTGCCAGATGTAGTTGGCAAAGAATTTCTTGCATTCTTTTTTTTTTTTTTTTTTTTTATTTTTCGAGACAGGGTTTCTCTGTAGCTTTGAGGCCTGTCCTGGAGCTAGCTCTTGTAGACCAGGTTGGCCTTGAACTCACAGAGATCCAGAGTGCTGGGATTAAAGGCTTACCCCACCACCACCTAGCTGAATTTCTTGTACTTTTCAGGCTGCCTTTCCACTCAATTGTTTCCTCTACAGCATGAAACTTTCTTACTTTCATGAATCCCATTTGTCAATAGTTAAGCTTATTTCCTGAGCAAATAGGGTCCTATTCAGGAAAGAGAATCCTTACTTGTGCTTGAACTGTTTTTTCTCCTTTTTCTTGTCAAGAGTTTTATAAAGTATTGTACTATTGACTCTGATCTATTTGTAGTTGTTTTTATATAGGCTAAGATAAAGGGATCTAGCTTCATTCTTCTTTATATGGATATCCAGATCTCCTAGTACCATTTGATGAAGAAACCAATGCATTATTTTTACATCTTTATACTTAGTTGATTGCATTTGGATGGGTTTACATCATGGTTCTCTGTTCTATTCCATTTATTTATAATGGTTTGTGCCATTAGCATGCTACTTTGTTCCCATAGCTGTATAGTATAACTTGAAATTAGTTTTGGTGATATCTACAGCATTATTTTTTATGTTCAAAATGCTTTGAATCTAGATTCTTTCGTGCTTCCATCACTGTCCACCCATTCCTTTGAGACAGGGTCTCAAATTGAGCCTGCAAGTAGGCTGGTAACCAGCAAGCCCTAGTGATCCTCCTGTCTCTGTCTCTAACAATGCTAAGGCTATGGGCACATGCACTGCCATGCCTGTTTTTTTGTTTTGCTTTGTTTTGTTTTTGTATAGGTTCTGAGGATTCAGGCTTAGGTTCTTTTTTATTCATCAAGTGCTCCTACTCGTGGGGCCATTTGTTTAGTCACTAAGATTTTTTTATTTATTTATTATGTATACAATATTCTGTCTGCGTGTATGCCTGAAGGCCAGAAGAGGGCACCAGAGACCCTTACAGATGGTTGTGAGCCATCATGTGGCCACTGGGAATTGAACTCAGAACCTTTCGAAGAGCAGGCAATGCTCTTAACCTCTGAGCCATCTCTCCAACCCCTAAGATATTTTTAAGACAATTGCAAATGGGGTTGCTTTATTGATTTAATTCTCAACATGTTTGTTATTTGTATATCTTGTGTGTTAATTTTGTATCCTGCCACTTTGCTGGAAGTATGTGTCATATCTAAGAGTGATAGATAGATAGATAGATAGATAGATAGATAGATAGATAGATAGACAGACAGACAGATAGATGATAGATAGATAGATAGATAGATAGATAGATAGAATTGTATCATATATATATTTATATATATAATTGTATCATTGCACATCTTGAATTCTTTCCTTCCTATCTGTACCCCCTCTTATTTCCTTATTGCTTTAACTAAGACTTCAGATACTATCTATATTGAATAAGATATATTCAAGATATATCTTTTTTATTATTATTTATTTATTATGTATACAGTATACAATATTCTATCTGTGTGTATGTCTGCAGACCAGAAGAGGGCACCAGACCCCATTACAGATGGTTGTGAGCCACCATGTGGTTGCCGGAAATTGAACTCAGGACCTTTGGAAGAGCAGGCAATGCTCTTAACCACTGAGCCATCTCTCCAGCCCAAGCCCCCTCCCCTGGCAGTTGCCTCAGCCCAGACTCAGCCCCCAAGAAAGTCTTCCAAATGACCACCCCACCCTAGAGATGCTCAAGATCACTCCTACAGGGTATTTAAACTGCCCCCCAGACAACAAACACGTGGTCTTCCTTCCTGTCTCCCCTCTAGGGGACTGAAAAGCCATCTGGGAACATTTGTATCTATTAAACCTGAGATTTTTCTAATTCAGTTTGATTTGGTCTGATTCAAATTATTGCATCAGCAGAGAAGATTATTGGGATACAAAAACTTCAAAAGTGGACGCACCCACCTTCTTCTTGATTTTAACGAAAACGCTTTTAGTTTTTCCCCATTGATATAATGTTGATGATAGGTTTGCTGATATAGCCTTTACTATGCTGAGATATGTTCCTTTATTCCTGGTTTCCATGGAACTTTTATCATGAAAGGATATTGGATTTTGTCAAAGAACTTCTCTGCATCAATTGAGATGATCATGTGATTTCTGTCCTTGATTAAAAATGAGGAACTGAGTATATAGTTCACTAGTAGAGTATATGTATTGTGCCAGGTCCTGGGTTTAACCTCTAGTACATTAAGACAAACTAACAAATATAAACCAGGAGTTGTGGTTGTAGCTCATTTGGTAGTGTATTTGCTTAACATTCATGAAGCCCATGGTTCAATCTCCAGCACCACATAAAATTAGGCATTTTGATACCAGTACTTTGGACACAGGAGGATCAAAAGCTCAAGGTCATCTTCAATTACAGAGTGAATTCAAGGTCAGCTTTGGCTATGTAAGATATTTTGAATGCGAAATACCCCCTATCATCTAGAGTATTTAAATACTCATTTTATGAAGCTCATATTACTCTGATTCCAAAATCAGATAAAGGCCGGGCGGTGGTGGCGCACGCCTTTAATCCCAGCACTTGGGAGGCAGAGGCAGGCGGATCTCTGTGAGTTCGAGGCCAGCCTGGTCTACAAGAGCTAGTTCCAGGACAGGCTCCAAAGCCACAGAGAAACCCTGTCTCGAAAAACCGAAAAAAGAAAAAAAAAAAAAAAAAAAAAAAAAAAAAAAAAAAAAAAAACAAAATCAGATAAAGATTCGGCCAAAAGAAAAAGAAAAAAAAAGGAAAATTGCTGATGGCTAACCAGTCTCTCTGATAAACACAGATGCAAAATGAAAACTGAATGCAGCATCACAAAAAAAAAGAACATCTATGGCAACCAAGCTGTATTCATTACAGAGATATAGAGGTGGTTCGATATATTTTAGTAAAACCAATAAATGTTATTCAGCACATAAGCTAAAAGACAGAAATCACATGATCATCTAAGTAGATGCAGAAAAGGCATTTGACAAAATTCAACATCTATCATAAAAATATTTGTTATGTGAGACACTATTTTAAAAACAAGGTAAAATTCAGCATCAAATATGCCATGTTTTGTTGATACTCATGGGAGATCTGCTCTTTCCTAAACAGAGGAGGAGTGGATTGGGTATGGAACAAAGACGGGTGGGCAGAGGAACTAGGAAGAGAGGAGGGAGAGAAAACTGTGGCTGGGATGTATATAATTCTTTTTAAAAACTGAGAAAAATCAAGATCAAAGATTCAGTGTCAGAAGTGCTCTGCTTTCTTGGGGCTGAATTTTCTTCCGTAGAAAGTTGCCCAAAAAGATTCAATGAAATACCCATCAAAATCCCAGCAAAATTCTTCATAGACCTCGAAAGAGCAATGCTCAATTTCATATGGAAAAGCAAAAACACCAGGATAGCCAAAACAATCCTGTACAATAAAAGAACTTCTGGAGGCATCACAATCCCTGACTTCAAACTCTACTACAGAGCAACAGTACTGAAAACAGCCTGGTATTGGCATAAGAACAGACAGGAGGACCAATGGAATGGAATAGAAGACCCAGATATCAATCCACACATCTTCAAACACCTGATTTTTGACAAAGAAGCACAAAATATCAAATGGAAAAAGGAAAGCATATTTAACAAGTGGTGCTGGCATAATTGGATTTCAACATGTAGAAAAATGAAAATAGACCCATATCTATCACCATGCACAAAACTCAAGTCCAATGGATCAAAGACCTCAACATAAAGCCAGCCACACTGAACCTTATAGAATAGAAAGTGGGAAATACACTTGAACACATTGGCACAGGGAACCACTTCCTAAATATAACCCCAGAAGCACAGACACTAAGAGAAACAATCAATAAATGGGACCTTCTGAAACTGAAAAGCTTCTGTAAAGCAAAGGATATGGTCAACAAGACAAAACAACAACCTACAGAATGGGAAAAGACCTTCACTAACCCCACATCAGACAGAGGTCTAATCTAAAAAATATACAAAACTCAAGAAATTGGTCACCAAAAGAACACATAATCCAATAAAAAAAATGGAGAATAGATTTAAACAGAGAACTCTCAACAGAAGAATCTGAAATGGCTGAAAGACACTTAAGGAAATGTTCAACATCCTTAGTCATCAGAGAAATGCAAATCAAAACAACTCTGAGATTCCATCTTGCACCTGTAAGAAAGGCAAAATCAAAAACACTGATGACATCTTATGCTGGAGAGGTTGTGGGGAAAAGGGAACACTTCTGCATTTCTGGTGGTAATGCAAGCTGGTACAGCCCCTTTAGACATCAGTGTGGCGATTTCTCAGAAAATTAGGAAACAACCTTCCTCAAGACTCAGTAATATCACTTTTGTGTATATATCCAAAGGATGCTCGATCGTGCCACAAGGACATGTGCTCAACTATGTTCACAGCAGCTTTGTTTGTCATAGCCAGAACCTGGAAACAACCTAAATGCCCCTCAACTGAAGAATGGATAAGAAAAATGTGGTACATTTCTACAATGGAGTACTACACAGCATAAAAAAATAACGACAGCTTGAATTTTGCAGGCAAATGGGTGGAACTAGAAAACATTATTTTGAGTGAGGTAACCCAGACCCAGAAAGACAATTATCACATGTACTCACTCACTCATAAGTGGTTTTTAAACATAAAGCAAAGAAAACCAGCCTACAAACCACAATCCCAGAGAACCTAGACAACAATGAGGACCCTAAGAGAGACTTACATAGATCTAATCTACATGAATAGTAGAAAGTAGAAAAAGACAAGATCTCCTGAGTAAATTGGGAGCATGGGGACCTTGGGGGAGAGCTGAAGAGTAAAGGAGAGGAAGTGAGGGGAGCAGAGAAAAATGTAGAGCCCAATGGAATTTCTTTTTTCTTTTTTTTTTTTTTTTGGTTTTTCGAGACAGGGTTTCTCTGTGGTTTTGGAGCCAGCTCTTGTAGACCAGGCTGGTCTCGAACTCACAGAGATCCGCCTGCCTCTGCCTCCCAAGTGCTGGGATTAAAGGCGTGCGCCACCACCACCCGGCTCCAGTGGAATTTCTTAACTTCCAACCATTATCACCTGCCAGTGTAGGACTCAGTCATCAATAAATTTAACTGAGGCCTGAGTCTCAGTAGTTTACCCCGAAGGAGAGAGGCAGGGAGGAGAGCAGAGAAAAATGTAAAGCTCAATAAAAATTAATTTTAAAAAAGGAAAAAAAAAAAAAGAAAGTCGACCAAGCCTTGTCAAGGAATCGAGCTAGCTGCACAATCCCTCAGTCTTCAAAGATTCCTCTTCCTCCAGCTCTGACCAAAGAGGGTGAGAGCCAGATGGGCCTGGAGCAGTGGGACAGGCACTACCACAAGTCACCAAGTGGGAAGTGGCTCATCCTAGGAACAAATATCCAGAGCAGCCAAATCAGGAACAGGGAATCCATCAAAAACTATCTCCCAGAAACACAAATCAAAATGACTCTGAGATTCCATCTTACACCAGTCAGAATGGCTAAGATCAAATACTGATGACACCTTATGCTGGAGAGGAAATGGAGTAAGGGGAACACTCCTCCATGGCTGATGGGAGTGCAAACCTGTACAGCCACTTTGGAAATCAGTATGGTGGTTTCTCAGAAAACTGGGAATCAATCTACCTCAAGACCCAAAAATATCACTGATGTGGGATGTCCTCTGTATATGTGCTGCTTTTATTGGTTAGTGAATAAAGTTGTTTTGACCTATGTCAGAGCAGAATATAGTCAGTCTGGAAGGGATATAGAGAGAGAGTAGGTGGAGTCAGGGAGATGTCATGTAGCTGGTGAAGGAGACAGGTGTTGGAACCCTTACCAGTAGGCCAGACTTGTGGTGATACACAGATTAATAAAAATGGGTTAGTTTAAGATATAAGAGATAGCTAGGAGTACACCTAAGCTATTGACCAAGCAGTGTTCTAATTAATATAGTTTCTGTGTGATTATTCAGGACTATATACGGAAAAGATGCACAATCATACCACAAAGACATTTGCTCAACTGTATTCATACCAACATTATTTGTAATAGCCAGAAACTGGAAACAACCTAGATGCCTCTCAACCAAAGAATGGATAAGAAAAGATGGTACATTTACACAATGAAGTATTACTCAGTGGTTAAGAAACAAAACAAAACAAAAAGGCAATGACATCTTAAAATTTACAGGCAATTGGATGGAACTAGAAAAGAAAATCATCCTGTGTGAGGTAACCCAGACCCAGAAAGACAAACACCATATGTACTCACTCATAAATGGGTATTGGATGTAAAGCAAAGAATAACCAGGCTATAATCCACAATGCAGAGAAGCTAGTTAAAAAGGAGGACCCTAAGAGGGCCCCAGGACAGGGAAATAGTTTAGATATCCTGGGTAAACTGGGAAGGGGAGTTGAAAAGAGGGGATGAGGGATGGGAACATGAGGGCTCGAGATGGCTGAGTTGGGGGAGAGACAGAGCAGGGTGGGGGGGAACAATGAAAGAGATATTTAGATGGAAGGAGTCATTGTGGGGCTAGGGAGAAACCAGGTGCTAGGGAAATTCCCAGGAATACACAAGGATGACCCCAGCTAAAATTCCTAGCAATAGTGGAGAGGGTGTCTGAACTGACCTTCCACTCTAATCTAATCTGATTGGTAAATACCGTAATTGTCCTTATAGAACCTACATTCAGTAACTGACAGAAGTAGATGCAGTGACCCACAGCCAAGCACTGGGCTGAGCTCCTGGAGCTTAGTTGAAGAGAGGGAGGAGGGATCATAAGAGCAAGAGGGATCAAGACTGTGATTGGTGCTGGAGAGGTTGTGGAGAAAGGGGTACCCTCATCCATTGCTGGTGGGACTGCAAACTTGTGCAACCACTTTGGAAATCAGTGTGGCGGTTTCTCAGAAAAATTGGGATCAACCTACCCCTGGACCCAGCAATAGCACTCTTGGGAATATACCCAAGAGATGCCCTAGCATATGACAAAAGCATTTGTCCAACTATGTTCATAGCAGCATTATTTGTAATAGCCAGAACCTGGAAGCAACCTAGATGCCCTTCAATAGAAGAATGGATGAAGAAAGTGTGGAATATATATACATTAGAGTACTACTCTGCGGTAAAAAACAATGACTTCTCGAATTTTGCATGCAAATGGATGGAAATAGAAAATACGATCCTGAGTGAGGTAACCCAGACCCAAAAAGAAGATCAGGGGATGTACTCACTCATAATTGGTTTCTAGCCATGGATAGGGGCCACCGAGTCTATAATTTGTGATCCTAAAGAAGCTAAACAAGAGGGTAAACCCAAGGAAAAACATATAGATATCCTCCCAGCTATGGGAAATAGACAAGATTGATGGGCAAAAAATTGGGATCTTGGGGGGTGGGGTGGGATGGGGATGAGGGGTGATGGGGAGAGAAAAGTGTGAAGGAGAGGATGAGGGGAACTGGGGGAATCGGGGTGATTGGAGTTAAAGGAAGGTTGGATTGGGGAGCAGGGAACTCATACCTTAGTTAAGGGAGCCACCTAAGGGTTGGCAAGAGACTTGAACCTGGAATGGCTACCAGATGCCCAGGGCAATGTCCCCAGTTAGTTCATTGGGGCACCTGAGGATAGGGAACCTGAAATGAACCTATCCTATAATCATACTGATGAATATCTTGCATATCGCCATAGAACCTTCATCTAGCGATGGATGGAGATAGAGACAGAGACCCACACTGGAGCACCGGACTGAGCTCCCAAGGTTATAATGAGGAGCAGAAGGAGAGAGAACATGAACAAGGAAGTCAGGACCATGAGGGGTGCACCCAACCACTGAGACAGGGGGGCCGATCTATTGGGAGCTCACCAAGGCCAGCTGGACTGCTACTGAAAAAAACATGGGATAAAACCAGACTCTCTGAATGTGGCGGACAATGAGAGCTGACGAGAGGCCAAGGAGAATGGCACAGGAACTTTCATCTGGCGATGGATCGAGAGAGAGACAGAGACCCAATTTGGAGCAACCGTCTGAGCTCTTAAGGTCCAAATGAGGAGCAGAAGGAGGGAGAACATGAGCAAGGAAATCAGGACCACGAGGCGTGCACCCACCCACTGTGACAGTGGAACTGATCTATTGGGAGCTCTCCAAGGCCAGCTGGACTGGGACTGAATAAGCATGGGTTGAAACTGGACTCTCTGAACAAGGCGGACAATGAAGGCTGATGAGAAGCCAAGGACAATGGCACTAGGTTTCGATCCTAATACATGAACTGGCTTTGTGGGAGCGTAGCCTGTTTGGATGCTCACCTTCCTGGACCTAGATAGAAGTGGGAGGACCTTGGTCTTCCTGTAGAGCAGGGAATTTGGACTGCTCTTCAGTATCGAGAGGGAGGGGGAGTGGACTTGGGGGAGGAGAAATGGAGTGGGGATAGGGGGAGGGGAGTGGGGGGAGGGGGCAATATGTGGGAGGAGGGGGAGGGAAATGGGAAACGGGGAGCAGTTGGAAATGTTAATTAAAAAAGAATAAAAAAAAAAAAGACTGTGATTGGGAAAACCACAGAGACAGCTGACCCAAGCTAGTGGGAGCTCAGGGATTATGGACTGACAGCTGGGCATCCTGACCTCTGAAAGTGGGTGACAGTTATGTGGTTTGATCTGTTGGCGGGGCCCTAGCAGTGGGACCAGGACTTAATCTGGATACATGAACTGGCTTTTTGGAGCCCATTCCCTATGGTGGGATACCTTGTTTAGCCTTGATACAAGGGGGAGGGGCTTTGTCCTGCCTCAAGTTGGTATACCAGACTTTGTTGACTCCCCAAGGGGAGGCCTTACCATTTTCTGAGGAGTGGGTGGTGGTGAGATGGAAGCAGAAGGGGAGAGAGGGGGTACTGAGCTAGTATGAAAAGTTTAAATTTTTGAATTAAAAAAATTAAACACCTCATTCTAACACAGGGTTTCCCCCTTTACCTTTATAAAGCCCCATTTGCCTAGGTGCCTCTCCACACAGAGACAGTTCTTTGTCCCTCCACGACAAATACTCCTTCCCCCTTTCCCTTGTCCCTGTCCCCCTTTCCCTCATCCTCTATCTCCTTTACCACTGCATTCAAACCCATTCCAACAGAGACTTTCCTTTTTCCTTCTCTTAAAAATTATACCCGCAAGGTCATTTGCTGCTGTTTTCTGCCTGAGTCAGAAAGCAGCCACTTTAACTTTTCTTCCCTGCTTAGTAAAGGATCTCTCTGTGAAAAACAGATCTCTCCTAGGATGCCAATTGTAAACAAGCGTTGACTGCCTTGAGGACAGTTATGCAGGCATATCACCTTCCTGCAGAGGAGCGAGCAACTGCTCAGCACTGGAAACCATCCCATTAGGGCCTCCTTGCCTCTCAAGTACCAAGGATCCTTAGACCGAGGCCATTCTACTCCTTCTCTTGTTCCCTCCAGCCAAGAGAGAGGAGGTTACCAAACGCACTGGGACCTGATGACAGGGAACATCCCTGAGAGGAGGCTCGAGTTTGGGCAAGAAATAAGGTCTGTAGGTCCCTGGCATCCTCTCTCTCTCTCTCTCTCTCTCTCTCTCTCTCTCTCTCTCTCTCTCTCTCTCTTGGTTTTTTGAGACAAGGTTTCTCTGTGGCTTTGGAGCCTGTCCTGGAACTAGCTCTTGTAGACCAGGCTGGCCTCGAACTCACAAAGATCCACCTGTCTCTGCCTCTCGAGTGCTAGGATTAAAGGTGTGCGCCACCACCGCCCAGCGGTAACCTGCTTTTTAAAATCCAATCTGCTTGTCTGTATCTTTTTTTATTTGGAGAAGTGAGACAGTTAATACTGAGTTGCTATTGGCAGGTGTGTCTTTATTACTGCCATTCTGTTGGCTTTCTGGGGATTCTCTTAAACCTCTTTTGATTAACTGCCCTGGTTTTGTTTACTTAATCCTGTGGCAATTTCTTGTGGCTATCTTTCCCTTCAGATTGACATACTCCTTCTAGTATCCCCTGAAGAGCTGGCTTAGTGGTCATCAATTCCTTTTTAGTCTATTTTTATCGTGGACAGTTTTTATTTAGCTTTCAATTTCAGCACACAGCTTTCCTTCGTCTAATGGTCTGGTTTGGCAGGTGTGGACTTTCAGATCTCAGTCTTCCCAAGTCCTTCTGGCTTTCAAAGTTTCTGCTGAATAATCAATCAGGTGTCATTCTGATGAGACTGCCTTTATAGATTATTTAACCATTCTCTCTTTAAACTTTCAAAACATTCTTTTGTCTGTTTTTTACTATAATATGTCATGGAAAGGTTCTTTTCTGGTCTTATTTATTTACTCTTCTGTGGACTTCTTTTGCCTATCTGGGCATCTCTTTCTCTAGCTTTAGGAAATTTTCTTCTATGATTTTTTTTTTTGGTTTTTCAACAGGGTTTCTGGAAACTAGCTCTTATAGACTTATAAACCAGGCTGGCCTTGAACTCACAGAGATCTGCCTGCCTCTGCCTCCTGAGTGCTGGGATTACAGGTGAGCACCACCACTGCCTGGCTTCTATGGTTTTATTAAAAATTTTCTCTATACCTTTGGTGCAGCTTTTTCTATGACCATAATTAGAAGATCTGGTCTCAGGGCTAGAAAAATGGCTCAGCCATTAAATGCTAGGCTCACAAAAAAAAAAAAAAAAAAAAAAAAAAAAAAAAAAAAACTGCTCACTTCATGGTGTCCCAGAGCTTTCATATATTCCACTCAAAGTTTTTAAAAATTCATCATTGATTTTTATTGAAAGATTTAATTTCTCTACCTTAGTGACTTTTTTCTTTTTGAAAAACATGTATCTTATTTTTTATGTTGGTTCTTTTTTTTCTTTCTTCTTTCTTTTGTATTTCGCTCTTTTAAATTCTAGCCTTCTTTTTCTCCATCAGTGGTGGGTTTTGCAATGTTCTGGGGAGACTAAATTGGAGTACGATTGAGGTGTAATGCCCCTCTTTGGGAATTACTCTGTCTCTTGTCTTCCTCTGAAGGTCTGGCATGGCCCTGTGTCAGTCTGGGCCTCCTTCCTGGGTCTGCGCTTTCACTGTGAGTTCTGGAACTCCCCTTGTTATCTGTGGGCCTTGCTATGAACCAGACCCAGTCCCTATCATGCATGAGTCTGCAGTTTCTGCTGGCACAACTGTAAGATGTGGAACTTTGCAATTGCCTGTGAACCTAATCTAGAGTTGTAGCCTGTCTCCACTCTGGGTCTGCAGCTGCCGCTAAAGCAGCTGTGAGATGTCCAAAGCAATTTTGAATAAAAAGAGGGATCGCCTTATCTGATTTCTAACTGTACCTCAGAGCCACAGTAATAAAAAGCATCATGGTGTGGACACAAAAGGAAAGTCATAGATCATGGAACAGAATAGAAGGCCCAAATACAAAGTTTGCCCAATTAAAGCAACACTACCATTGACAAAGATACCAAAAAGATACCTGTAGAAAGGACATCTCTTTAACCAATAGTGCTGGGAATTCTGGATCTCAACAAGCAGAAAAAAAAACTAGATGTTTGTCATTCATACTACACAAAACTCAACTCCAAATGAATCAAGGATCTCTATATATGACCTGATACTGTGAATTTGCTAGAACAAAAATTAGGGGAAGCTGGGTGATGGTGGCTCACACCTTTAATCCCAGCACTCCGGAGGCAGAGGCAGGCGGATCTCTGTGAGTTCGAGACCAGCCTGGTCTACAGAGCTAGTTCCAGGACAGGCTCCAAAGCCACAGAGAAACCCTGTCTCAAAAAAAAAACCAAAAAAAAAAAAAAATTAGGGGAAATATTTTGATTTATAGGTGCAATCAAGGACTTCCTGAACAGGACTCTAATTGTTCACAAAGACCAATAATTGGCAAGTGGTATCTCACAAAATTAAAAGGCTTCTCAAAGGAAATTGTCAATCACAGAATAGGAGAAAATCTTTGCCATCTAAGTATCCAACATAGTGTCTAAAATATACAAACTATGAGGTGGGAGAATCTAAATATCAAGAAAAGAAACAACCCAATTAAAAATGGGCTATGGAACTGAACAGAAAGTTCTCAAAACAAGAAATACAAGTGGGTAATAATCATAGGTTAGCAGGGAAAGACTGTTTGAATCACTTTAAGGTTCCATCTCACTGCAGTCAGACTAGAGGTAACCTGGGATACAAATGACAATGAAAACTAGCCTGGATGTGAGGAGAAAGGCACCTTTATACTTATATACTGTTAATAAGAGCATAAACTAGTGCCATTTGGGGAATAAGTCTAAAGGGTCCTCAAAAAGCTAGAAACAGATCAGCCAAGTAAAGGAGCTATACTACTTCTGAGCGTACACCAAAGAACGTTATGTCCTACTCCAGAGACACTTGCACATTCATCTTCAATATTACTCTATTCACATCAGCTCAGAAATAAAAACCTAGACATCCATCAGCAGATGAATGGATAGAAAAAAATGTGGTACATATATACAAAATGGAATGCTGCCTAGCTGTAAAGAAACAGGAAATTTGCAGGCAAATGGATGGGACTAAAATGATTATACTCAGAGAGGTCACCCAAATTCATAAAGACAAATGCCACATGTTCTCTCACATATGTGGATCATAACATTTACTCTTTTGCTTTAACTTGGAATGGATGCAGAAGTCAGGTAATTAGAAATTGGATACTGAAGATGCGTGCATTAAAGGAGGAAATATGGCAAAATGAAAATAAAGAGGGAGCCGGGCGGTGGTGGCGCACGCCTTTAATCCCAGCACTCGGGAGGCAGAGGTAGGTGGATCTCTGTGAGTTCGAGACCAGCCTGGTCTACAAGAGCTAGTTCCAGGACAGGCTCCAAAACCACAGAGAAACCCTGTCTCGAAAAACAAAAAAAAAAAAAAAAAAAAACAAACAAAAAAAAAGAAAATAAAGAGGGAGAATATTGGATGCAGAAAAATTCAAACATGGAAGGAGTAGTGGTGGGCAAACAAGGGATGGGGGAAGTTTAATCAAAATGAAAAGTGGATGGATTAAACTATATGGAAATCTACCATTTTATAACCCAAGTAAAAAACAATCAGAGGCGATACTAAAAGGAAAGACAGGAAAGAATAGGGAGGAATACTCTGGGTTAAAGGTACAAAGTAGGTATCAGGTGGTAGTGGTGGCACACGCCTTTAATCTCAGCACTCAGGAAGCAGAGGCAGGCAGATCTAGGAGTTCAATACCATGTGGTCCAAAAAACAAGTTCCAGGAGAATCAGAGTTACACAGAGAAACCCCATCTTGAGAAAAAGAAAATAAAAAAAGAAAAAGAAAGGGATAAGTGCGGATGGGAATAGAGAGATAGGAAAGAATATGGCAAAGGAGGTGGGTTGACCAGAACTAATAATATATGAATAAGACTTACAGAAATCCACTACTTTGTGAGTGCCCTGGCTAGACTTCTATTGCTGCGAAAAAACACCCTAGCCAAAAGCAACTTGGGGAGAAGAGTTTATTGCATCTTGCAGGTCAGAGTATATCGTTGAAGAAAGCCAAGGCACGACCTCAAAGCAGAAACTGAACCAAAGACCATGGAGTAATGCCACTTACTGACTTGTTTTCCGTGGCTTCCTCACCTTGATTTATTATGCAACCCAGAACTACTTGACCAGGGCTGGGACAGGCCACAGAGGCTGGGTCATCCAATAACAATCATTAATCAGGAAAATAACCACAGTCATGTCCACTGGCCAATAGGTGAAGTCAATTCTTTCATTGAGGTTCCTGTCTTAGGGTTTCTACTGCTGTGAAGATATGTCATGACTACAGCAACTCTTCTAAAGGAAAACATTTAATTGGGTGTCTTACTGTTTCAGAGGTTCAGTCCATTGTCATCATGATGGGACATGGTAGCGTGCAGACAGACGTGGTGCTGGAGTTCAGAGTCCTACATCTTGAGTGGCAGACAACAGGAAGTGAACGGTCTCACTGGGCATGGCTTAAGCATATATGAGACCTCAAAGCCCATCTCCATAGTAACACACTTGCTCCAACAAAACCACACCTATTCCAACAAGGCCACACCTCCTAGTAGTGCCACTCCATTTGAGGGCCACTTTCCGTCAAACCACCACAGATCCCTTTTCTCAGATAACTAATACACGTCAAATTTCCAAAAACAAGCAAAATGTGCCTCCTTATCAACTTGGTATACAGATACAGCATGATTAAACAGTAAGTTTTTCTTTCTTTTCCTTTCCCTCAAATCTCAGGTTAATACCACAGTATAAAATGGAGTATGTGATAGTTTGAAAGACAAAAGTCCCCCATCGTCTCAGGCATTTGAAACTTTGTCTTCAGTAGATGGTTCTGATTGAGAAAGTTTAAGAGGTGTGGCCTTTGCTTTGGGGGGTCGGGGAGATAGTGATGCATACCTTTAATCCCAGCACTCCAGAGGAAGAGGCAGGTAGATCTCTGTGATTTTGAAGGCAGCCATCTACAGAGCAAGTTCCAGAACCACCGAGGTTACACAGAGAAATCCTGTTTCAAAAAACAAATGCCGGGCGGTGGTGGCGCACGCCTTTAATCCCAGCACTTGGGAGGCAGAGGCAGGCGGATCTCTGTGAGTTCGAGACCAGCCTGGTCTACAAGAGCTAGTTCCAGGACAGGCTCCAAAACCACAGAGAAACCCTGTCTCAAAAAACCAAAAAAAAAACCAAAAAAAAAAAAAAAAAAAATGAGGTGTGGCCTTGCTGGATAAAGTTTGTCACTAGGTACGGTCTTTGAAAGTTTAAAGATTCATGCTATTCTCTAGTTTCCTATCTCAGCTTCATGGTTATAGTTCAAGACCTGAGTTCTCAGCTTGCCACCCCAGCCTCCATGCCTATCATTTCCCCTCCATGATGAACTCTTATCCTCCTGGAACTGAAAACTCAAACTCTTCTATAAACTGTCTTTTTTTTTAAAATATTTATTTATTTATTATGTATACAATATTCTGTCTGTGTGTATGCCTGCAGGTCAGAAGAGGGCACCAGACTCCATTACAGATGGTTGTGATCCACCATGTGGTTGCTGGGAATTGAATTCAGCACCATTGGAAGAGCAGGCAATGCTCTTAACCTCTGAGCCATCTCTCCAGCCCCTATAAACTGTCTTGATCATAGTGTTTCATCACAGCAACAAAAATAAATAAATAAATAAATAATACAGAGTAATTTTAAAAGTCCCACCGACTTCAAATTTTTCAACTTTGTAAATGTCCAAGTTTTCTTTAAAATATCCAAAGTCTCCTAATTCTGTGTTCCTGCTTGATCTGAAAGGGAAGAACCATGGCATAAAAACAACCAAATCAGTGTGATTTTCAACTAGACAATAGTACAAATGATACTTCAAATTTGGAATTTTTAATAAGTTACATGTAATATTCAGCATTTTATCATACATAGGATTTGTATTAAATAGTCTTGTTTGGCTATAGGCTATGGTAAATATTCTCAGTGTTTTTAAGATGGGCTAGGCTAAGCTATGATGTTCAGTAGGTTAGTTGTTTCAAATATATTTTCAATTTATAATACCTTCAACTCATGACAGATTTTTCAGGATGTAACCCTATGGCTAAAAGTATCTGTACTGAAGGAGAAAAAGAAAGATGGAAGATGACATTAGAAGACATTGATAATTCGTATGAAGCTACAGTAACCAAGGCAGAGCTGGATGATTAAAAAGGGAACCCTGACTGCTCTTTGGACTGGAGGGGGAGGGAAATTGGAGGAAGGGAGGAGGTGGAAATTTTTAATGAAAATAAGAAAAATAAATAAATAAAAATCTTGAATGTACTATACACCTAAATGTAGAACTATAAAACATCTAAAGACAATAGGAAGAAAACCTAGATGAACTTGGGTATGATGGTAATATTTTAGATACAACACCAGGGAAAAGTTAGACATAAGAAATATTTAACAAGCTGAACTTGTTTAAAATTTAAAATGTACATACTGCAGAAAATAGTGTCAAGAGAACATGAAGACAAGCCATAAACCAAGAAAAATACCTGGACGATACATATATAATAAAAAGCTGTTATTAAAACCACACAATATGCCAGGAGGTGGTGGTGCACACCATTATTTCCAGCACTCAGGAGGCAGAGGCAGGTTCCAAAGCTACACAGAAAAACCCTGTCTTCAAAAACAAACAAACAAAAAGACCCACATAATAACCATTTCTTTTTTTTTTTTTTTTGGTTTTTCAAGACAGGATTTCTTTTTTTGTTTGTTTGTTTGTTTGTTTGTTTTGAGACAGGGTTTTTCTGTAGCTTTGGAGTCTGTCCTAGAACTAGCTCTTGTAGACCAGGCTGGTCTCAAACTCACAGAGATCTGTCTGTCTCTGTCTCCCAAGTGCTGGGATTAAAGGCGTGCGCCACCACTGCCTAGCGTGTCTTAAATCTCAACAGTGACCTACTCTCTAGGCCATAGAACCCAGAGGCATGTCCCGTGATCCACCCCCATCCCCCTGAGCCCAGAAGAACTGGAAACAGTCTCTCCATACCACAACTATCCCCCACAGCATCTGCAACCACCAGAGACTTGGCCCCGCCCCCACCTGAAGAGGTGAATATCTGGGGGTTCTAAGTTCTAGACCAGTGTCTCCAAAAGCACATCCCGTACCCCACCCCCACCCAACTGGAGCCCAGGAAACCTGGGAGCAGCCTCCCCATGGCCCAAACCATGCCCCTTCTCCTGTAATAGAACCTTCATCCAATAACTAATGGAAGCAGATGCAGAGATCCATAGCTAAGCACTGGGCAGAGTTCCTGGAGTCCAATCATAGAGAGGAACGACATTATGAGCAAAGGGGCCAAGAAGATGATAGGGATACCCACAGAAACAGCTGACTCAAGCTAGTGGGAGTTCACTGACCCTGGACTGACAGCTGGGGAACCAGCATAAGACTGACCTAGGCCCTCTGAATGTGGGTGACAGTTGTGGGGCCACTGGCAGTGGAACCAGTATTCATCCTTAGTACATGAACTGATTATTTGGGGCCCATTCCCTATGAAGGGATACCTTGCTCAGCCTAGATTGGGGATGGGGGCTTGGTCCTGCCTCAAGTGATGTGACAGACTTTGCTGACTCCCCATGGGAGGTCTCACCCTCTCTGTGGAGTGGATGGCGGGTGGGATGGGGAGAAGGTGGGAAGAGTGAGAGGGAGAGAGAGAGAACTGGGATTGGTATGCAAAATAAGATTGTTTTAAAAATAAATAAATAAATAAATAAATAAATAAATAAATAGATAAATAAATAAAACAAACTCAACAATGAGGGCCAATGAAATGGCTTAGCATTTAAACAATTTGCCACCAAGCCTAAAGCCCTGAGTTGGAGCCCTATATGGTAGAAGGAGAGAACCAAATCCCCCAAGTTGTTATCTGGCTTCCACCCACATGCCCTGACATGCCCTCTCTGCAGCACATGAATAAATAAGTAAAAGGAATTCGTTTTTAAACTCAACAATAAGAAAATAATCTGCTTTTAATATGAGCAAAACTCTTGAATACCTCACTGAAAAGGTAAATAGACGAGGGGAAAAAGTTCAATATTGAAGCCTGAGGTTCATGTGGACATCTGTGGTCTGGGAGGCCAGTGGTGGCCATGTCCATGTCCAAGGTACATGCTAGGTTGGTGTCTGTGCTCTGTGTTGCCCACAGGCCACGTTGTTGTCCCTAGCCTGTGCTGCTGCCAAGGGCTATGAAGGTGGCCATGCCTGTGCTGAAGCAGAGGGCCTTGTTGATATTCGTTGTCTGTACTGCCACCAGAGACCAGTCTGTGGCATGTGCTAACACACCAGAGGCCATGTGGATGTCCATGATTCCTGTTCCCACAGACTGTAAAGGGCAAAGAAGCTTCTTTTGCAGTGTGATCAATGATGGCAGACTCAAAGTTAAAAAGGAGACATAGAAAGCTTCTGTGACAATCTCTCTTCCAATCCCCCTCCCCCTCCCCATCCTACCCCCAAAAGAAGCAGCCACAACAGGAAGTGGTTGTGATAAGGATGCAAAAGTGTAGCTTTCCACAACTGAGGACTTCTGGTGTGTGTGGGAGGGGCAGACAGGGACACGACGCGACTCAGTTTTCTTTAAGGGGCTGGTCACTGAGAGTCTAACCATGCTCCAATGAGTATATAGGCAACACAAATTGGACTTTTTCTTCTTTTTGGAGGGGAGGTCACAAGGGTGGGAGGACATAGATCTGGGAGGACTGGGAAGTGAGTGTGATGGGGTGAATTATGTGAAATTCCCAAATAATCAATAATAATATTATGTTAGAAAAAATGTTGAACATCAGATATTAGGGCATTACAATGACCAGAATTCAGAGCATTGTCAACACTACACTAAATACTGGCAAGGATGTAGGACAACTGTAACTCCCATGTGTTGCTAGAGGAAAGAAAAACAGTAGAGACACTTTTTAAAGATTCTCTGGCATCTTCCCACAAACCAAATATGCTATTGTCATATAATCCATTAGTTGTGCTTCCTGATATTTACTCAAATGCACTGAAAACATGTCTACACAAAAATTTGCACATGGGCTGGGCGGTGGTGGCGCACGCTTTTAATCCCAGCACTCGGGAGGCAGAGGCAGGCGGCTCTCTGTGAGTTCGAGGCCAGCCTGGTCTAGTTCCAGCTAGTTCCAGGACAGGAACCAAAAGCTACGGAGAAACCCTGTCTCTAAAATCCAAAAAAAAAAAGAAAGAAAACCAAAAAAAAGACAAAAAAAGTTGCACGTGGATACATCTTTACCTGTAATTGTCAAGATGTCCTTTAGCAGGCAGATGTATAAATAAACTACAGTATATTTAACAACAGAATATTAGTCACTGCTAGAAATTAATGAGGTATAAAACTATGAGAGACATAGTGGAACTTTATATATGTATTTCGGAGTGAAAGAAGATGATCTGAAAATGCTATATACTATCTAAGTCTGATTATATGGTATTTTGGTAAAGATCAAACAGAATTAGCTAAAAAGAACTGGAGTTGCTAAGGGACAGAAATAGATAAGTATTAATAGGCAAAGATTAGACCAATAGGGCAATGAAAATATCCTATATAGTCCTGTATCGGTGCATACAGCCATATATTTGACAACACCCACAAAACATAGTATCAAGAATAAACCCTAAAACTAGAGTTTGCACCACTAAGGTGACAAATGGTTATGGCTGATGAAGTTGTGAGTGTGGTTTTATTTTACTTTGATCAACTTGCTCGCCCATTCCAGCACCTTCTGGACCTTACAGCAGGCATGTTCTACTTCAGAACTTACCTTTCCTGTTACAGTCTTGCAGCTTTTCCTTGTCATACTGTCTTCCTCATTTATGGCCACAGTATCTAACCTGTGTTTTCCAAGTCCCAATCCCGAGGCAAGCATGAAAAATATCTTAAGACTAAAGGATTATTAAGCAGCTTTGTGCTGGATTTTTCTTTTTGTTTTAACCTTGGGCCAGTTACCAGGTCTCAATGAATTTTCAGTCATACCCCTTTCCTCTACTAACATGTAAAACAGAACTGAAAACCATTCGATCCCTTTGATTTTGGTGAGTCTGATGGAAATGTCCAGGAGCAAATGCCTGGGTTCTGCCTGGGAGTACATACGTGCTCTTGAACTGGACTTCTGCTTTTGTTCCTCCAGCAACCAGTTAAGACTTGAAGTTCTTCTTTTTCTATTTTAGTGGCAATCATTTTTATTCTGTCTAGCTATCATTAAGACCCCTCTGCTATGGTTACAACACTGGTCTTACAATATCTCCTTATTGGGGTTGATCTTTGCTTTCCTTTGCCCTCTCTCTTTTGCAAAACCCTTCCCATATACATGTCTGAGACCTTCACATTAGGCAGTGACCCCTACTTGCCTCCTCAAACACAACTCCTCCCTCCCAGAGTGAAGTTGTTCTCGAATGTCTAAGAAGCCTATTTCTTCACTACGTTAACTTTTGGCTTTCACCTAGCTTTGGATCTCACAGTTTCTTTTATTCTCATTAACCAAAACTGGAGATCTGACCCTTCAATTAAGGTTACTATATGGTGTGGGAGGTCCTTCTGTCTATGTGTTGTTTTTATTGGTTAATGAATAAAAAACTGCTTTGAGCCTATGGTAAGGGCAGAACAGAACTTAGGTGGGAAAAGTTGGGCTGTATGCTGGGAGAGAGAAGGCAGAGTCAGAGAGATGCCATGGAGCCACCAGAGATAGGCATGTTGAAACTTTTCTGGTAGGCCACGACCTCATGGTGATACACAGATTAATAGAAATGGGTTAAATTAATATGTAGGAGTTAGTCAATAAGAAGCTAGAGCTAATGGGCCAAGCAGTGATTTAATTAATACAGTTTCTATGTGATTATTTCGGAGCTAAGCTAGCCAGATGGTCGGAAAACAATAAGCAGCCTCCCACTACAACTATAGAACTCTAGTCCTCAATCATTCCAATGGGTACTTGTCCTAATTCTTCACATCCTCACAAGATACTCTAATCTTATTATAAAACATACTTTGGTCTTTCTTTGACCAATTAGAACCATTAGTGATTCTAATTCTCTAAAATACCTTCTTTGGAAGTGCAAATATTCATCAGAGTGATGAAGGTGGTCAGAAGATGAAGTACATCTAGCATCACTAAGGCTTCAACAAGATCAAGGAGAAAGGTGGGAATGTGTAAGTAGATTGCAGTACAAAGTTTGAATGGAGAGTCAATAGGCAGAGAAGTCTACACTGTTCTCAGTCTTCATACCAATTACCAAGCATTCCATTTCATGGGTGGAGCCAAGGAGGCATGGTAGGGCCATACTTTGTAGTCTCAGGCATTCTGTGGATGATAGCAATAATAGCTCTTTGTTGCGCACACCGTTGGTGCACTGAACCCTCTCAGCATCACTGTAGAGAGATTTCTATTGTCTGGCCCATTTTTCATATTGAAAACTGAAGCTGAAAGAAGTAGAGTGCATTGTGGAGGTCCATAGTGAATTATGGTTGGACTTTCCCAGTTACATGGGTTATCTCCTAGCGTGTGCCTTAGGTAAGTTTCTGATTTAATCTCACCCTCAGTCCAGCAGAAATGGACTTAAGTTCTGAACTCTGGTGTGTCCTTCTCAGGACTAGGAGGAACCCTAAGATTGACAACAGGATCCAACCTCTATAAGACAAAGAAATCATTTTGCCCTTCAAATCCCTTGGCAAAGGCTCAAGCCTGGCCCCCAGCTGGGCCAGGGAGATGAAGAAAGTGGTTAGAGAGGAATGTGCTAGGACGGAGAGATGCTCCCAACTGCTCTAAGCAGCGTTAAGGGACCAATCTAGGTTTAGAAAAAATTTCTCAAGCCAGGCGGTGGTGGCACATTCCTTTAATCCCAGCACTCGGGAGGCAGACGCTGGAGGATCTTAGTGAATTGAAGATCAGCCACGTCTACAGAGCGAGTTCCAGGACAGGCTCCAAAGCTACAGAGAAACTTTGTCTCAGAAAAAAAAAAGAGGAGAAAAGAAAGAAGAAAGAAAGAAAGAAAGAAAGAAAGAAAGAAAGAAAGAAAGAAAGAAAGAAAGAAAGAAAGAAAGAGTCAAGTGATGAGTTCTCTGAAGCATTAGAAGGTTTAATCAGATTCCCATGTCCATCAATAATTTCACATTCAATGTCTCCTTCAGACATTAAAGTTAATCTGGACAATGAAAGGAATCATCGGAGGGTCTAAAGCTCCATTCCACCTATGCTTCTGTAAATTTTACTCCCTGTAGTAAAGCTGCCTCTTTGGTTAATATTGCAGTTAAGAAAGAAACCAAAAGTTGCTTTTAAATAAACTAAATTCCTTGTCTGTTCCTTTCCCAATACACACACACATAAATTCATACATGCACTCACACGTATACAAAACAAAACTGGAGAATCCTGAAGTGGAACCCCGGCAAGCACTGGGCAGTATTGTTACCAGCCCTGCCCCATGCCCTGCAAATGGGTCACTGGGTCACCATGGTTTCCAATCCACAATCCAAAGGTCCTTTCACCATCCAAAGGTCCTTCACTGATTGAGTACATAAATATTTCCCCAAACTGCCGAGTAGAGGGTGTTCTGTTCTAGTGGACACAAACACATCAGCCCAGTAGGGAAGGATGCAGGAGAAGAAGGGGACAATGACCAAAAACGTCTGTTTCTAGTGAGAAACTGCCTTATGTGATTATATGACACCATTTTAGAGGCAATGTAGGCTTCTGTGCTTTGAGGCAACCCAGGAGGAGAGCATGCTGGGCATTCTCAGGAAAACCCTAGATTCTAGCTTTCTAGGATCTTAAAAACCTTGAATTTGGAGGAAGAGACACTTGAGTTCTGCTATAAACAGGATCCTTTGGTGCCAAAGACTGAAACAAGAGGGTGCACCTGAAAACAAGTTTGTTTGGGGCTTTGTATCTTCATGTGCTTCCTATTCAATAATGAGTTGTCTGTTCCATCATACTGCTTTACTCTGAAAAGGCATAAAAGTTTGAGTACATTCACTGTGTTAAAGGCTCCCATTCAACAAGTTAGTATGAACATGTTTACACCAAACTGCATCAAACCAATAGGCAGCTTGGTACTGTCTGAATTAGCAACTCACAGACTAGTTAGTGCTAAGCCCTGATACTGCTACAGCTGGAGCTAGAATTCCCAGAGTCAAGGTGGTGGAACCACCAGTCTAGCCAGATGTCTTTGGAAATTTGGATTGAGGAGGCCACCCATGTACCCCAATCAACAGCTGGCATGACATGGTAAAGTGAACAAAACCCAAAACCTGTGTGTCCTGTGCTCTGCCCTGGCTGCTTCAGCATTACCAGCACGCTCGTGTCTAAATGTCATCATATTAAGGGCATTTCTGAACTTTCTTTGTGGGGTGAAGATTAGGTTGAATATTACAAGAAGGTCACAGAGGCTGCTTTATTTAAGAAACTTAAAGCCTAGAACAACACCAAAAAATTGACACATCCATGAATAATTGGTCAGCATAAACTTTACTCATTTTTGGTTTGGTTTTGTTTTTTAAAGGAGGACTGGAGAGATGGTGAGTAGTTACGAGCATATACTGCTCTTCCAGAGGACCAGTGTTAGACTCCTAGAACCCACATCCAGTGACTTACAACCTCCTGAAGGGTCTAGTCAGCTCTGGCCTCTGCAGGCACCTGCACTCACACACATGCATATGAACACACACACTTAAAACTAATAATAATAAATCTTCAAAGAGAGAGAGAACACAAAGTTGGGTGGGTAGGAAAGAGGTGGGGTGAATCTGGGAGGAGTTGAGGGATAAATATGATCCAAGTGTACTATATGAAATTCTCCAAAAATTAATAAAATACTTTTAAAAAAACTCTATGCCGGGGGCTGGAGAGATGGCTCAGAGGTTAAGAGCATTGTCTGTTCTTCCAAAGGTCCTGAGTTCAATTCCCAGCAACCACATGGTGGCTCACAACCGTCTGTAATGAGGTCTGGTGTCCTCTTCAGGCCTGCAGGCATACACACAGACAGAATTTGTATACATAATAAATAAATATTTTAAAAAACTATATGCCTTAAAAAAAACAAAAACAAATGAGATCTGGCAAGAACAAAATGAGAAAGTGTCATTGTATCCAGTTCAGGGGACCCTGCATCCTCTATAATGACAGTGGTGAGAGCAAGACCTTCAGAAACATCCTAGGAATTGCTTTGCTTAATGTAAGCAAACTGCTCCTGATGGGCGTAGGAGAGATTTTTGCATTTGGACTAACAGTGTTTCCCGAAAGTTAGATGAATTGTATGCCACTAGGTTTAAAACTGTTTACCTCAAGTAACCACAGCCTTCACATGTACAAGATAATCAATACCAGACATCGGCAGAATCTTGGAAAAGCCCAGAGAGTCAAAGAGCAACACACAAGAAGATTCATCAGACTCCTGAACAAAAACCAACTAAGAACCTGAGAATCGTGTTGAAGCTAAACCCACACACAAGGACCTCCACATTCCAACACATGTGCAGCACACATAACAGAACACTGTCTTCACCAAGCCAAAAAAAGACAAAGAAGGGGTAAAAAAGAAGTAGGGACAAAAAGAAGGAAAGAAAGAAGGAAGGAAGGAAGGAAGGAAGGAAGGAAGGAAGGAAGGAAGGAAGGAAGGAGAGAGAGAGAGAGAGAGAGAGAGAGAGAGAGAGAGAGAGAGAGAGAGAAAGTAGGTGCAGCAGCAAAAACCAAATCAGATGAGGGCTGAGAGAAGATGTTGAGAAGAAGGGGATACAAAGGGGCGCAAAAAATAAGATACAAAGAAGGGGTGCAGGGAAAGACAGTACAAAGAGGAGTGCAGAGAAGTGGTACAGAGATGATGATACATAGAGGGGTATATGAAGGGGTGCGCAGAGGGGTCTACAAAGAAGGGGTGCAGAGAACACAGCTTAGAGGAGGGGCCACAGACCAAGAAAGTCAGCAAGGAAAGAAAGCTGTTGGTGTTTTAAGAATGAAGAAGCCTTTGCTTCTTTGCAGGGAAAGATGCAACTTTTCACAAAACCATTAAATGAAAAGAAACCAGCTAAAAAGGGGGTAAGGGAAACAGTCTCACAAACTATTAAAATCTGTTTTATGTCTAAGAGTCAAATAATTGGGGACAGCTTATTTGAATCAAAAACCTGATCAAGAATGCCATCAAAAGCCGGGCGGTGGTGGCGCACGCCTGTAATCCCAGCACTCGGGAGGCAGAGGCAGGCGGCTCTCTGTGAGTTCGAGGCCAGCCTGGTCTAGAAGAGCTAGTTCCAGGACAGGAACCAAAAGCTACGGAGAAACCCTGTCTCGAAAATCCAAAAAAAAAAAAAAAAAAAAAAAAAAAAAAAAAAAAAAAAAAAGAATAAAGAATGCCATCAAAAATGTATCTGATGAATAAATTGGTACAGTAGACAAGCTGGTTGCACGCTTCATCTTAGTGAACCCTATCTCGTAATGTAGATACAGTTGGGGCTTCTATTTTTAAGTGGATGAAAGGGTCTTGGGATATAAGTGATAGAATGATTACCTAGCTCATCCTTTTGGAAGAAAAGTGCAAGTCTGCGGCAGCTGCCATGGATTTGAGACTGCAAGAATTCCTTTCCTTTAGGGCACTGACTTGGATGCAGAAAGAGACAAACTAGTACATTAATATGACATTAGGGCAATGCACTATCCACTTGTTCCCCCCCCCCCATAACCTATATGCTTCATTATTCTTTAGTGTGTGCGTGTTTGTTAAGCATCCAACTAAATCAGTCTTCCATTCAATTATAACCTAATTTTAGGAAGCCAGAGTAAAAAGGTTTGTGCTGTATCCCCAGTGCCTACAACACTTCCTGACACACGGTGGATACTGAATATACATTTGTGAAACAAATATCCGCCCATGGAAACAAAGCCCCCTCCTTGAGGAGTGTGTGGGTGTGAAAGAAGGGAAAATCCTTTACAGTGGCATGATGGGTCTGTGCCAAGTGGAAAACCCATACCAGGGGAGACCAGGAGAGCAGGCTGGGAAGGGGAAGATCAGCGAAAGGCAGGCCTCAGACTCCTTTTAAAGGAGCTGGTCAGAAATCTCTTGAGAAACAACTGCCTCCAAAAGTGCAAAACTGGTGCTAAGGAAGCAGAAGAATCCCAGAAACGGCACAGAAAGACCGGGAGACAGCGGAGAAGGTCTTGCCTGAAGAAGTGAACAAGATCCTGTGGAAGCGAAATGACCCTTCATTTGAATGCAAATGCTATGTAAAGCCTGAAGCCCCTTGACGTCAGCCCAGCCTTTGGTGGCCCTCCTACGGCCCACTACCAGTCACCTGGAAACCTGAGGGAGGAAAGGGAGATTGGAGTTAGTCCCAGACGCACAGAGGAGCCAGTGGTGCAGCTAGTGCTGACCCATTGATTCTCTCCTGCGTCTCAAATTCGGGTTGGCGCTAAGTTTACAGGGATGGCTTAGGGGGCAACTTCTTCTATCCAAGTCATCATGTATGGAAGCTGCCTTTTGGAAAAAGAAGCGGGCATGTACCCAGGCACTCTCAGGAGCCCTGGAGGAGGCAGCACAGCCGGGGTGGGTACCTCTGGGGGTAGTGGTAGTCCGCTGCCTGCCTCCAACTTCACTACGGCCCCAGCTTATCCACACTACATGGGGTACCCTCATATGCCTAACATGGATCCTCATGGGCCGTCGCTGGGAGCCTGGAGCTCACCCTACAGTCCGCCCAGGGAAGACTGGAGTACATACCCTGGGCCGTCCAGTACGATGGGCACAGTGCCCATTAACGACATGACCTCGAGCTCTCCGGCTTTCGGCTCACCAGACTACAGCAATCTGGGCCCCACCAGTGGCGCAAGCAACGGCGGTAGCCTGCCAGCCCCGGCCAGCGAGTCACTGGTCTCCATCGACTCAGGCACCGCTGGTGCCAGTTCTCCCAGCAGGAGCCGCCACAGCCCCTACGCGTGGATGCGCAAGACTGTGCAGGTGACCGGTAAGTAATCTATCCCCGCACCGATCCTTTCCTCCTGCTTTACTCTTGGTCCGCCTGCCCTCTTACTCTTCACTACCCCCGCCCCCCAGGAGAGTTCTATTAAGAAGCCCACAGCGTAGCCGGTTGGCAGGATAAGTACTTCCCGCCTTTGCGCCTAGGTTCAAAGCCGGCCAAAAGCAGTGCTTAAGACGAAACCTCTCTTCCGGATAGTTGGGGTTTTTGGTTGGTTTGGTTTGGTTTTATTTACCCTTTCTGGATCAGTCGAAAGAGTGAGCATATGGGTTCCTGATGAACCATAAGGATCGGGATCCAACCCTGTCGTTGCCCAGATGGGAAAACAGATGCACATGTGATGGACGGGGCGGGGTGGAGGGGATGAGAGCTGAAGCTGTTACGATGCTGGTCTGTTCTTTCTCCAAATCTTTCCCCACCCTGGTGTGCAGACTTGCCAAAAACTGGTGATGCTCAACTTAGTAGGTGCTTAACTGGCAACCGACGACCCTTCTCTATGAAGGCTTCCAAAGCAAAGCGTCTCCGTTATAGGACTCTCAAGGAAACGGCAGCTTCCTTCGCCCAAATTAGCAATATCTGAAACCTATCACTTTCCAACGTCCCTTTGCGCCGAGGGAAGCATTGAGGCAGCCAGGCTACAGCATTGAGCTGTCATTTCATATGACACAACACTCACACCTGCCAAGGTACAACCAGCATTATCCCCCAATAAGTGCCTAAAGCCCTCATTGCTATTCCAGCAGGTGTCCACAAACTGCAGAGGCAGAATGCAAGTCTGCGACAGCGACAACACACAAGATAGCATAAAGATGCCAGTTTAAGGTCTAATGTCGCTGCCCAGCAAGCCCTCGTGGGCAAGCACTGGGAGCGGGGAGTTGGTGGAGAGGCGCATAGAGAAAGTGAAGGATCCTTAGCTTTAACTTTGGACAGGGATGGGGTGACGCTCTTGTTTTCAGCTGTGGTTGTTCTCTTATCACTTTCTTATTATTCTAATACTTGCTCCGTTATTAGAAAAAATAGTGACGTTTGACTATCACATTCATCCCCTCTGGAGAAGCAAACATATGTCAATAGCATTTGTCCACAGTAATTATGTTGTTCATAATCCCGTGTTTTCTCTTCTCTCTCTTCCAAAAAGCAAAGGTGTGAGGATAGGAAGGTACCATGTCCCACCTCTAAGAGAATTTTCAGCCAGAAGGAGGAAGCTCCAGTTTCATTATTAGGGTTAAAAGTAACACTTACAAGCTTGCTTAAAGGCCTGTGGTGGTAGACAGCATTAAAAAGAAAACAAGGGTGAGTCACATCACTTTCAAAAATGAGGTTAGGGGAGGGCATCCATCCCTAGAGCTGCTGTTATATCTAATCTTGGGGATAAAATTAACATCCATTCATTAAAACCTAATAATAAGCAAAATACACATTTTTTAAAAAGACATACTTTGCAACACATTAAGGGAAGGATGCCACTGGCTTGTTGCTTTTAATAAAAAACGATGAGGAGAAAGAGACATGATAGGAAAATTATGTTGTGATGAATTTTCTGCTGATAAGGGTAAAACACAAGAGTTTAAACCTTTCATTTGATATATATCTCAGAGCTTTCTTTGGATAATTCTGATGCCAAGAGAAGTTGAGAAGGAGCCTCCTTAGTCTGTGTACCTTCATCTGTTAAACCCTCAAACCTGACTTATGCCACCTGCAGAGTTTTTTCTTCAGTGTCGTTTAGAAGGTGAACACTGAGAATGATCTTGCAACTGCTCGGACTTGGTTAACCAACTATTTCATTTGAACTCCTTAGAAGCTATAGGTTTGCTATATTCTCGTAGCTCAGGTTGTTATTTATCAACAATTTTAGAAGATGATGAATATGCATAAGAGCACAGCACAGTACACACATAAGTAATGCTTTGAATAGTCTGGAGATTCTAGATTCACTGAGTCTCTCTCATGATATCAGGCCATAAACGCCACAAAAATAAGTGGCCTCACCCCACTGGACTCTCTGGACCCCTTTACATGATTAGCAAACAGAGCAGGGGTTAAGTGTTTGTAAAATGAATGAATGAATGAGTCAGATCTCCCGAAGCTTTCTGCTCACCTTGGAGCATTGCAGAACATGTGGTTTAGGGCTGAGAGGAAAGATCTCTGGACAGCAAACTGGAAGTTTGACAGGTTTGTACATTAATGAAGATAATTGAAAGAGACTTTAGTTAACGTGGGGGGAGCATTCATTACAGCTATGATTCCTAATGAAAGCGAGGAGATTGACATGGAGAATAAATTACTGCCTTCCCGATGATCATAGTTTTTCTTAGTATTCTATTCCAAACACATGTCTTTTCAGAGCTTTTACAAAATCTTATCCAAAAGTTTCTATGAATGTCAACATTTTCATACAGGCTTATATTTTAAACAATGCCCTGTGCATGAGAACAAGTCGGGTTTTTTTTTTTTTCATTTTCTTTAGTACAGAACTATGAGCCTGTATGAGCGTTGGTCAAGCACCATCCTAAGCAGAGCTGGAAAGACACTGCCCTGTTTGCAAAAGGGAAGTAAGTTTGATTCTTATTAAGCCACTCAACACTAAGGGAATAAAAATTAAAAGTTCTATTCAATTAGGACACTTCACAAACTGAGTTGCTTAATAATCCCTGAAGCTACCATTGTCTTCCTTGGCTTTTCATATTTTGTTGGTGAATTTCTTAAATGAATTTGGATGTGATTTTTAGTTAAAAGCATAAAGGATTGCGATTAGGTAAATAGTCATCATAGTGGTACTACCTTTTTAAGAAAACTGACTTTCCATCATGATCCAAAGCTTCATGAGGACTTTTCTGCCTATAGCACTTTGACTACTCAGAGTCTCTCCACTGAGCACAGTTTCAAACACACTTATGGTGATAGTACGTCATCACATGTGGTGACATTGCCTTATGAACTGTGAGGGCGCTGTCTCCTGGGTGATGGGAAGGAGCACTATGAACTATGGAAGTGTTTGTTCATATCTTTGTAGAAGAAGTAATGAAATTTTTCCTTTAGGGAAATGGAAATAGCTCTTCAATAAATCTTCAACTTTTTTCATCCCTAAATCAACTCTCAATATTGGCTGAGAAGGAAATTCTCTGGTCTCAAAATGTCATTGTCTCTGGAAAAAACAGGAATGTAAACAATAAAAACAAGTACTCTTCATGTTTTCTTTGTGTTCGGCTTTAGTTATGGAGACATGGACATTATCCTCTACCAGAAAGTATCCAAATCCCTGCACTCATGTCAGGGGAAAAGGCAATGGGGGTTCTGAGAAGGCAGCCCAAGAGGAGTTGCAGGAAATATCTATTTGTTTCTCTTTGTAAACTGTGCAGGTAGTACACTCCCCTGTCTTCTTGGGGGTTTTGGTCTTATCTGTCAGATTGGGGCTACAGACCTCTTTTAACACTTGTTTAGCTTTGATATGCATCTAGGCCCTTCTCATCGCTCCTTTCTTTGGAGGTTATATTGCCGGAAAGGGTGAGCATTTTCATGGCAAATAAAGAGGCCTGGTCTTGACTTTTATTGTCCTCAGAAGAAACTGCAAGAGGGGAATTTATGACCAATGGGGGTGGGGAAGGACCACAACTTTTCCAGAGTTCTTGAAGTCTGGTTATATTTACTGATTAATTGACTGAACTGAAGACACAGACACACACAAGTTGAATTTTAACCTCTCTGCTTCAAGTTAAAATTTAAACTCAGTCCCTTTTTTGATCAGGAAGGGTTTTAGGGAATATCTCTCCAAAATTATATTTTAATCCTAAAATTTGAGGTTCTGAAAACATTAGAACTCAGGTTTTCCTTTTTCATCCTTCAGCATACATTCTGTCTTTGGAATATGCAAAAGTCAAATCCCTGGTTTCCTATGTTTCTGTATGGATTCAGAAAGCTAGCTAAAAGTTTGGGGCTGTGAGGCAAGTTAATTGGCTGGGACCCATCATTTCAAGAGAGGGAATTTTCATTTCATTAAGTAGCACATATCGAGTCATTTAGTTGAATCCTAAGCTGGATCTGTTTCTGCATCCATGCCCCCCCCCCCTTCCTGGAGATGAAAGGGTGTCTGACATTTGTTTAGGGCTTGTAAATTCCAAGCCAATTGATGTTCCTGAATGTAAAGAGGGTTCAGGATGGGATCCATGCTATGTAGCTCCTTTGTTAGGCCTGTGCTGCATCTTAACACCTCAATGGAGTTTAGGGACCCACTTTAAAGAAGTCTTTGTCCTACAGGTCGCCCCCCAAAATCTCACATCAAAAACAACCAGAGAAGATCAGAAGAAGTTTCTAAAAGCCACAGAGAAAAAGAGCACGATCCTAGAGGGGGTTAGAGAAACTGAAAAGAAAGGGAAACTTCCTAATCACCTTTGGAAAATTTGAAAGGAGGAATAAAACTCCATTTGAAGGAGAGCATGAGAAATTAGCTCAATGTTGTAACACAAGCCAAATGTTTGGGTATCCTTTCAAAGCACGTGCAATGCTCACTTCAGTCTGCTTAAGTCAACACTTCCTCCTTCACCCATTCACTAGCCACTTGGAAATAAAAATGCCTTAAGACTCCCACAGGAAAGCTATTACTTTTGTAACAAATAATAGGAGCTATTTTGAAACATAATTTGCTAAATAGCAATGAATATTTTCTTTTCAAACTATACAAATTCTTTCTAGGTAGCACATGTAACTACGTCAGGATTCCAGAATAGTTTGCCACACTTGGAATTACACTTCCCAACAGGTTTAAACTGGGAATAAATCTAGCATACTGAACTGGGCATCAAAGGTACATGCTTGGGTCTATACTCCTAAGCTCACCAGCACAAATTCACTTACTATACTGAACCTTGGGTTCCTTATTTATACAATGGGGATAATACATTTTCTGCATAATTCAACAGAGTAGGTAAGATGCTTAATGGGAAACAGTCATGAAAGAACTGCCTAAAATGTAATTCATGGTCGGTGTTGCCATTGCTGTTCATTCAGTTGTTATATGTGGATGGAAACGGAATGAAATTCATGGGTTGAGTGTTTATTTTAAATGTTTTGATATAGCAGTGGGCCAATAGAGTAGCTATAATCTGACTGATCATTTCAGGAGAAACATTAAAAAGATATTTGATATATATATATATATATATATATATATATATATATATATATATATATGATTAGATATAGATATCATGGCCACAGATAATAATGCATTTAATGGAGAAATAGACATGACATATTTGATTTTAAAATTTATTTTTTTATTTTTTTTTCTTTTTGCCTCAAAAAGTGACATTTATTCAAAGAGAGAAAAAAAAAAAACAAAAACAAAAAAACAAGATGTCCATCCCTTGGCTCCCTTCCCTCCCCCCTCCAGCTGTTCCTCAGCCCCCCAGGACTGAACCCTGGCTATGGCCAGGTAGCAGGACAGCCCCTCAAATGAGGTCAGCAACATTGAGAGGCATCTCTTCAATGGAAGTGTTGTAGAATGGCTCAATGTCTCGAAGAGTCCTCTTGTCCTCTTCCGTCACCATGTTAATGGCCACACCTTTACGGTGATTTTAAAATTTAAAGTAAAAAGTGAAAGTAAGAAAAGTAACTGGTTCCTTCAACCCAAATAATCTCCAAAGGAGGAGAATAAGATGAAATGTCATGCTTTCTCCCTCAACAGGGAAGACCAGAACAAAAGAAAAGTATCGTGTGGTTTACACTGATCATCAAAGGCTGGAGCTGGAAAAGGAATTTCACTGCAATAGATATATCACCATCCGGAGGAAGTCAGAGCTGGCAGTTAACCTGGGCCTTTCTGAGAGACAGGTATTACCAAACATATCCCATGTAGTCATTTCAATTGTCTAGGGTTTGGAGGAAATAGCAAAATAGAGGACATATGCTTTCCTCAAGCACTGCTAAACCCACACTCAGCCTGTTGTTTCATTGGCCTTTGGGTTGATTAACTATTGAACGGGTGGGTATCATGTGGGCCCGGGAATAAGAGATGAAGTGGAGAGATGCAAAGAGATTTTAATTCCAATACAATTCAACAATCAAGTCAAACCTTGATCTGATCTCCCGAGTAGTACTAAGTGAGAGAAGTGAAAATTTCACAACTCTGGTCACTGTCCGCTCCCTATGAGTCAAACAAACTACCAAGAGGAACTGCACACTAGTGCAACTCCATGGATGGAGCTTTTCTGCCATTCAAGATAAGGAACACAATCTTCTTTGGGCTGTATGATGTTATGATGTCTGCCTTGAATTTAGTTAACTGTGAGGACTCAATGAAGATCAAGTTACAGCAAAGGTCAGCAGTTTCCACTCATTCAGATTTTGCAATTACATGAGCACCTGGTGATTTTCCCCTCAAGTCTAAAAGTGATGCTAGAATCATAGAAGTCTATAGAAAAAGGTAAAGTCTATTAATACACAGCCTTATCTCTTGCAGTTTGCATTCCATCCATGCATAGGCACATTAACACCACTCTGGTGCTGATTTCCAACAAGAAATAGATGGTATTCCATGACCCTGCTCATTCAGGTCTAGGTGTTGTTAACTTTTTAATATAAGGAAGTTTCTCTTAATGACTGACTGTAATCACCTTTGCTATTTAAATTGTTCTTTCTCATCAGCAGTCCTTGCTATCTTTATCTAATTATTTCTACTTGTGTGACAGAGGATGCAAGGGAGTTTTGCGCTCAGAGTTGGTAGTCCTAGACTTGATGATTTCAGTCTCATTTCCTGCAAAGCACCTGCCCTCTCTGCACCACAACTTTTTAGAACCTGTAAAATGGGTATACTTCACAAGATTACCATGAGACTCAAATGAAGGGATGTTCAGGAAGGGGCCTTGTAAGACTAGCAGTCGCTGTGTTTGACCACAGTCAGAGTAGTCCCCAAAAAGCATAAAGCATTTTGTGTTTCAGGTGAAAATCTGGTTTCAGAATCGCAGAGCCAAGGAGAGGAAGATGATCAAGAAGAAAATCTCCCAGTTTGAGAACAGTGGAAGTTCCGTGCAAAGTGACTCTGGCTCCATCAGCCCTGGGGAGCTGCCTAACACGTTTTTCACCACTCCATCCGCTGTCCGTGGATTTCAGCCAATTGAGATACAACAAGTCATAGTCTCCGAATGAAACAAGAGCAGGAAACAGAAGCACCCTTCCCATTGCAGTGTCTCGCTGGCCTCTAGGATAACAGCAGGGCAGTTGAGATTGGATGTAACTCTTTAGAAGGCAGAATTCCAAATAAGTGGACACACAATGAGTTGCAGAGATTTTAGAAGTCTCTAACGTTCAGAAACTATTCCCAGATAATTCCTAGTCTACGCTGTTCTATGTGGGCCTGGGCGGGAAGCTCAGTGATAAGTTTTGCTACTTAAAGTCTAGACTCACGAGCCCTTGCAACTTTCTTCACAATTTCAGAAACTTGCTTGTGAAGAGATTTTAAAACACAGTCCTGCCAGGAGGCACATGTACACATATGTTCTTGTGTTTGTTATTTGATTCTGAGCATCTTTCTGGTCCTTTTTAGGGAATAGGAGTAAAGTAAGCGGACATTTCTCTCTAGATACCTTTTCAAGCAGTAATTAAAAACGCCAGTCTTCCTAACAAGCGAATTTTGTAAGACAGCATCAGGAGGTTATTACAAATCTATTGCCACTGTCTAATAAAATGAAGATCACTTTTCCTCTCAGATAATACTCACCTGCCATCAAATATCTAATCATAGAAGCTGGGAGATGTAACCATTTCAAATCTTGTCAGAACAATGAAATCAGACTAGAAGAACACAGGCCAATTTAATTGAGTCGATAGCAAGGCAGATCGTCACCACACAGAATAAACTGCCCTGCGCTCTCAAAGAGCTGTGGTTCACCACTTAGAAGTACACAATCTGGGTTTTCAAACGGTGCTGCAGTGAGTAAAGTGGCCTGGCGCTTTTGTGTTGGCACGGTACACTGTTTGCATATCAAAGTGGCCAAAGATTAGGCCTCCGGTTTTAAGACAAGGTCTCACAATTACCTATTTGGGAGTTGAAAATAAGAACTGTGTCTTCCCGGTCCTTAAGAAAATGTCAGAAAGGGAGCTTATAGTCCTATGGCTTCTGCTGAGGATACATCAATTAGTGCTGAAAGATTTAAGGGAAAACCTTCCACTTCTGACCTGACCTCTTGAAAGTATATTCCTTACAACACACTTATGAGGAAAGTATCAATCACCCCATTTTACTGATATGGAAAATGAACTGTGAATATCAGGTCACTTTCCAAAGGCATAAAAGAAGACAATTACTGCCGCTGATGAGGACCTCAGCCTCCAGAGGAGGATCTTCCTCAGTTTGGAATGCTAAGTCCAAACTCATTCTTAATAACTGGGATGCACCTTCAGCTGTAACAGTCCCATGTACCTGGAAGTTGCCCTTTCTTACTGTAAAACCTATTGATGTTTCTCTATTTCACTAGACTCTGAAAAAAAAACTGGTTTTTTTCTTAATAGCATATTAAAGGCATTTTCTCTCAAAAGACGTGTTTATTCTTTCTCTGAGTGCTGAGAAAAAGATACACCCCTACTTTTATGGCTACATTACAGTGGTATATACTGGAGGCACAGAAAACACCAAAGCTCAAAGGTTGTACTCCAAGTAGCCTTCAATAAGGAAGGGAGGTGGGGAGGGGCAAGGCAGGAATGAAAACTCAACAAATGGCCAACAATGTGGGTTAAATGGGGAATTAAGGAGGGATAGTTTTTTCATTATTTTTCAAATTTATGCATGCTATTTTCACTCTGGTTTTTTTTTTTTTTTATCCGCAAGGAATTTGCAGACTTTAGAAGAGCCTGCAATCTATTCAGTGTTCCAGTCTTCAAATACTTCACCTAACAGCGCTGATCTTATCTTAGAGCTTGTGTGCAACTACAAAGAAAGACCATTGGGAGGACCTGGCCTATTTCCAAATAAAGAAGGAAGTAAGGCCGAAGGAAAGTTTTCCACTGTTGGCTCAAATCCAGTGAACTGGCCACTTCTCTGGTTGAAACATTTTAACATTACCAAGTCAAATCAAGAAGGGAAGGGGAGCCAGTAAGGAAGAAATGGAAAGGCGGAAGGAATCTATTAAAAGGTGGTGTGGAGAGCACCTAAGAGGTGGTTATCAGTCTATAGAGATGCTGCAAAGGGGCTGGGAGTGTAGCTCAGTTTATAGAGTGCTTGCCTGGCATGGAGTCCTAGGGCTAGTCTCCAGCACTGCATACATGGAGCATGGAAGCTCATGCCTATCATCCCAGAACTCCGGGTATAAGGCTAGAGGGTCCTTGGCTCTATAATGAGCTTGAAGGTAGCCTGAGCAGCTAGACCCTGCCCTATCAAAAAGAAATACGGCAAAAATAATTACAGCACAGTTATTACAACTCTGATAACCAAAAAGGCAAGGAATCTAATGATGAGTTTAGTCTATATAGGTAGCCACATTATATAGTTTAGATTCTGTCCCTCAAACAGGGATTACTGGCTCTCATATTCATACGTGAATATGCTACTGAGGGAGAGACACAAATAATAGACAATTACTGCATTTCCCATATAAAGGCAATTAATAGGTTTGAAAGGTGGAGCTGACTTGGGAATATGATCGTTAAGTCTTCAGAGTGGCAGTGCAAAGCAAAGAAGTTCTGTACATTAATAATAAACTGATACTAAAGTACATAGGACCGTGGTGTTAAAAAGTACTAGCCGGGCGGTGGTGGCGCACGCCTTTAATTCCAGCACTCAGGAGGCAGAGGCAGGCGGATCTCTGTGAGTTTGAGACCAGCCTGGTCTACAAGAGCTAGTTCCAGGACAGGCTCCAAAACCACAGAGAAACCCTATCTCAAAAAAAACCAAAAAAAAAAAAAAAAAGAACTACTAAACCGTGAAATAAGAGCTGGGTTTCTAGTTTGACCTGATTTTGTAGCTGAAGAACTGTGTGATTTTGGTTAAGCCACCTGACCAATAAGAGTCTGTTATGTTATTGGGTTTTTTTTTTAAGTGTTTTGGAATGACTTTAAAAGTTTATTCTAGTTTTAACACTCTTAACATGTTTGGGAAGGCCCTACACTTTTACCTTTGTCCAAAAATCATGCAAAACGCCGGGCGGTGGTGGCGCACGCCTTTAATCCCAGCACTCGGGAGGCAGAGGCAGGTGGATCTCTGGGAGTTCGAGGCCAGCCTGGTCTACAAGAGCTAGTTCCAGGACAGGCATCAAAGCTACAGAGAAACCCTGTCTCGAAAAACCAAAAAAAAAAAAAAAAATCATACAAAATTTCAATCTCTCTCTGATATTTTTTTCAAGGCTTAAAATATCACTGTCAGAGATTTCTTGCTTTAGTCTCAAAGACACTTAACATCTTCAAGGTCTTATTTCATGCCATCCTCATTGTAAAGCATGGATTTTGAGTTCAGTTTTATCAGTCTCTGAAACTCTAGTCCATAGCTACCTAATGAATGTCAACCTTTAATCCCAGAACTTGGGAGACAGAGGCAAGCAGATCTCTATGAGTTTCAGTCCACTCTGATAAAAAAAAAAAAAGCAAAAAGAACACTTAAATACATACAATTGGAAGAGACAGATACTTAAACTGACAGTCGTTTCTCTAATCCCTTTCAAACCTGAAAGGCCTTCTCTAAGTGTATCACAGGAAATGTTCCTGAGCAGAAGGGAAGGAACCTCATGAGATAAGGTTGCTATAGAATAATAAACTCAAATTGGTTAGACTGATGTTTTTACTTTTAATTGTATGTAAGCATGTATTTCAGATAACTCCACAACTCAATTATCTGTCAGACAAAATGTCTCTCTCCTTGTCTTCCAGTATAACCTTGTCTGACACTGCACTACCCTAATAGAGGAGTTTAGAAAATGATACAAACCGGTCGGTGGTGGCGCACACCTTTAATCCCAAGTGCTGAGAGTTTGAGGCCAGCCTGGTCTACAGAGTGAGTTCCAGGACAGGCTCCAAAGAAACCCTGTCTCGAAAAACCAAAAAGGAGAGAGAGAAACACACTTAATAGAATCTGTGAACTCTGTAACATATCACTTACTTTGCAGACAAGCACATTATAAAAATCACAAAAGGCAAAGAAAATGAAAGTGGAAAGATCCTTGAAAAAATGGTGACAGAAGCCCTGAGCATGATGTCATACACCTTTAATCCCAGTACTAAGAAGGTGAAGTCAGGAGGGTCAAGAGGTGATGTTCAAGGACAACTTGGACTGTATAATGAGTGCAAAGCCAGTCTGGGCTACATGAAACTGTCTCAATAACCAAAATAGAAAGAAAGAATAATGTCAAAATGTTCCAATTTTGATCAAAGACATGAACAAACATATCTACCCATGAGTCTCAATAAATTCCAAGTAAGATAAAATCAGAGATTACACTAAAGCACATTAAAATGAAATAAAATTAAGGCAGAAGACGACCAGAGGCCCCGTGGTAAGGGCTGGACAGGCACCACTCTGATGATTATGTAGTGGAGAAATGGGGCAGAGAAGCAGAATGGTTCATGTGCTGTGGAGAGAGGAAGAACTGGAGGGTTAACTGCTTTGTGAGTGGTCTTACTGCCACCTGAGGCCATGTGATGTCTGGGCCAAGCTGCCAGTGAGGGCCTAGTCTCGGTCTCAGGCCCTACTGCAAGTGGGATCTGGGTTTATGTTCATGGTCCCTATTACCACCAAAAGCCACGAGGATGTCTGTGGTCTGGGCTGCCTCCTGACGCTATGTTGCTGCCCGAGGGCCATGCTGTGCTGGCCTCACCCCTCACTTGAAGTGGGAGAGTTGGCCCCACCCTTCACCAACCAACCACCACACAGTGGCACCCAGCAGTGGCATTGACGGTGGGGGGGGGGGTGTTGTATTAGAACCATAGCCACAGGAGCTCCGTGAGTCTGGGCAACAGCAAGATTTCTGAGGAGTCTCAGTAAGGATCCAGTACTGATAGGGTAACAAAAGCCAAAAACCTCTAACCAGACCAATGACTCATTGCTATGAGCATTTGCCAGCAAAGCTGTGTGGGCAAAAGGTAGTTTTAATGTACTGCTTAGTCCTCAAGCACTCTATAAAATATGAGTGTCAAAAACACACAGTATATAGATCACCCATCCTGAGATGTCCATATCTTGGGCATGGGGGCATATTTACTAAAATTACTTGTAAATATTGGAGCAATGTTGGCCTATAAACCTCAAGATGAGAAAAGAAAAGATTTGCTTTATTATGAAATCCTCACAATTTCCTAAAGCACCTGGAAAAGACTTCTGGGGCTTTGCTCAGTGTCAAATGATTTTAATGTGGCTTCTCTTCGTTAGCCCTAGAAAGCTGTGCAAAGGGGCTGATGCTCATTAATGCTTGAATTTCTGTTCTTGGTCCACTTGTATAAGTGATGTACTTTGAAAGTGTTGATGTACAACCAAATTGGTGTTTGTTTTTCTTGTTGATTTTAACAGAGAAAATAGAAGGCGCTGGAACTCATTTGTCTTGCTTTTATCATTTTTAAAATTATTACCTTATAGTTAGTGATAAATAACCTAGACATTTGCTGTATAATGCCTTACTGTCTCGTTAACAAGGCTGTTTTTAAAGAATCATAATCCTATTCCCTGACACCCCACATATTTTAATGTGTTAATGTCATGTGATGAAATGCTCCAATTCCTAGTCCCAGATGCTCAGCTTATTGTGAAAACCAAACACACACATCCATTTGATCTCCTTTTAGGAATGAAGTAAGGAAACCATCTTTTTTTAGTTATCTATATTGTTCTTTTGGTGGTTTTCTTTCTTCATTCATATTCTTGAAGAATAAGAACTTGGCTTGTGTCATAGTGGTTGTGGCTAACCCATATTTTGGCATGATAGAAGAAATGTATTGTGTCTCTACAGTTTTCTGAGAAAATTGGTCTTTTACTAATTGTTTTTTCCATCTTTAATATTTTCTTTAAATTTCAAATAGAGAAAAAAACCTATCAAATCCCAAATATATCCACCAAAATTAATTTTTCAAAAATAAATGAAAACTTAAGACATTCTTGGGTAATAAAAGCTGAAAAGTGGGGGTAAAAAGCTGGACAGTAATGGTGCATGCCTTTAATCCTAACTCTGGAGAGGCAGTGTTTGAGTCCAGCCCAGTCTATAGAGGGAGTTCCAGAACAGCCAGGACTGTTTCACAGAGAAACCCTGCAGAAAGAAAAGCTGAGGAAATTCATCATCACTAGAGCTTCCCTACCCCCCCCCATAAAAAAAATCCAAAATCTAAAGTGAGTTCTGGAGGCTGAAATGAAAAGAAATAGTAACAACTGGCAGTGGCACCAGGATTTGTCCCTACTGTTTAGTCAAAAGTGACACCCCTATATCTAAAGAGTCTGGGATGATTGAAAGCGTCACCCCAGTTCCTGGCATCCATTTTGGGATGTTTGGTTACAAATATCACCTCAGCTCCTTGTCACACCCCTATATCAAAGAGTCTGGAATGTAATATTAAGCTGGGGGCATCACCCCAGCCCTCTAAAACCCCTATGTCCAAGAAGTCTGAGATGATTGGAAGGCCCTGGCCTGGCAGTTGCCCTGGCTTGAACTCCAACTCCCAGCCTGCCAAGCGCTGACCGCCCCCACAGGGTCAGGACCACTCCCCCAGGCTATGGGGGGGGGGGGTGGTTTGAGTTTATGTGTGTGCTCTCTCTGTCTTTCCCCTGTCATGGCTTTAGCCACCCGGGCCCACCGGCAGAGAGATTTTTTCCTAACACCTACTGCTTGTGCTGGCTTTTTGGGAACCTATGCTCTTTGGATGGATACCTTGCTCAGACTAGATATAGTAGGGAGGGCCTTGGACCTTCCCCAAAGCAATGTGCCTGACCCTCTCTGAGGATGGGGGAAGTGTAGGTGGAGGTAATGGGAGGAGGGGAGGGAGTGGGAACTGGGAATGGTATGTAAAATAAAAAAAGACAGCTTCTTTTCTTTTTAAAAAAATGAAAGAAAAAGAATTAGTCACAGTAAAGAAAAAAAGGCTGGGCGTGGCAGCACATGCCTTTAATTCCAGTGTTTGAGGTCAGCCTGGTCTATATAGTGAATTGTAGGACAGTCAGGGCTGCTTAGTGAAACCCTGTCTCAAACACAAAAGAGAACAAAAGCCACCTGGGCCGTGGTGGCACACGCCTTTAACCCCAGCACTCGGGATGCAGAAGCAGGTGGGTCTCTGTGAGTTCGAGACCAGCCTGGTCTACAAGAGCTAGTTCCAGGACAGGTTCCAAAGCTACAGAGAAACCCTGTCTCGAAAAACCAAAAGAGAGAGAGAGACAGAGAGAGAGACAGAGAGAGACAGAGAGAGAGACAGAGAGAGAGACAGAGAGAGAGAGAGACAGAGAGAGAGAGAGAGAGAGAGAGAGAGAGAAACAAACCAAACAAGGCAGAGCATACATAGAAAACAAAAAGCAAACTGGAGGGTATCAATGAGACGAAAAGAGGAGTCTCACCACTTCCAGTCAACAAATATTTAAAGTCCTGCCCAGAGCAGTTACACAAGAGGAAAATATGCCAAGTTAGCCCAGATGGAAAGGAGAAAGTTAAATTTTCCTAGTTTCCAGATAACATCATCTTATAATTTCTCAGAAAACTCTAAAGCCTCAAGCAGAAGCTGTCAGAGCTGATAAATACAGTAAAACTGCAGGACACAAAGTCAATGTGCAAAAATCAGTAATAAATCTACACCCTGACAGGAAAGAATCATGAAGGATTTCACAAAAGCATCTCATTTACAGCAGTGAAGATAGTTAGAAATATATTTAACCAAAGACATGTAGATCTATTATATATATATATAATACTAATGAAAGACTTTATTTATTTATTTATTTATTTATTTATTTATTTTGGAAAGATGGTCTTACTTTAAATCCTTTGCTGGCCTAGAACTCACTACATGTAGATCAGGTTGACCTCAAACATGTGGCAATTCTCATAACTCTGCCTCTCAAGTGCTGAAATTATAGGTATATACCTTCACACCCAGTTTATGAAAAAAATTGAAGGCCTAAATGGAAAAAGCGTCCACATTTATAGAACAGAAGAATTACTTTTGCTAAAACATTTTACTACCTGTTATGCCTGGATCACAGAGTCCCCCCAAAAGCAACTAGAAGACCAAGTCCTGTATGTAAAAGCAAAGAGGTTTTCACACAAGTTTGCAAACTCAGACTCTCTATGTGTCCAATGTATTGGAGTGATTGGAGAGCTGCAAGCTCAGTTGAGGTTGAGTTTTTATAGTAGAAAAGGTAAGGGTGAAGGATTTCTAAGGTTCAGGACCCCTGATTGGCTAACATTTGTCTAGGGGGTGTTCTGGTGAAAAGAGATGGGTGTTCGCTGGTAGGCGATCCTCTCTACAACGGTTGGAATGCTAGGAACTTCCTCCTTGGTAAAAAGGTGATGGGTGTGTGCTGGGCTAAGGGTCGTCTGTCCCTGGGTGGAGCATTGGTGGTCTCAGTTTGGGGTCTTTCTTAGAACTAGGTTATGCCTTAGGGCAAACTGAGACTCAGGCCTACCTTGAGCTTGTCATGGCTGGGTCCTGCTACACAAAGCTATTTGTCTATAGGTTCAGTGCAATCCCTATCAAGCTATCGCTGGCATTTTTTTTTACAAAAATAGGGAAAAAACACACAAATTTCATATACATTCACAAAATACTGTCCAGTCAAGATTGTCAAGTAATCTTGAACAAGAAGAACAAAGGTGGACTGGAGAGGTGGCTCAGTGGTTAAGAGCACTGGCTCCTCTTCAAGAGGATGAGGGTTTGGTTCCCTGGCATCCATAGGGTGGCTCACAACCCTCTGTGACTCCACTTCCAGGGAATCTGGTACTCTCTTCCAACTTCCTTAAGTACCAGGTATGCACATGGCACATAGATATACAAGCAAGCAAAGACCAATACTTATAAAATTTAAAGGGGGGGGGGGACAGTTTGGAGAGATGGTTCAATGGTAAGAACACTGACTGCTCTTCTAAAGGTCCTGAGTTCAATTCCTAGCAACCACATGTAATGAGATCTGGTGGACTCTTCTGGCCTGCAGGCATACAGGCAGACAGAACACTGTGTACATAATAAATAAATAAATAATTTTTAAAAAATAATAATAAAAGAACAAAGGTGATACATCATACAACCTTATCACAGTAATCAACACCTTTATATATAATGCTGGCAAAATAAAAGACATATAGTCCCATGGAACAGAGTCGAGCCCAGAAAGAAATCCACACAACTGACTACTAATTGGCTGATTACCAGTTTCACCAATGCTGCCAAGAATACACAGTGAGAAAAGCATATTTGTTTTCAATAATTTTAAGGCCTCATATTTTTATACAAAACTTAATTTAAAAATGAATAAATGACAGAAATGTAAAACCTCTATGGGGAATGAAATACCCCATAGTCTTGGGCATTTGGATGTTAGCCCCAGTTGATAGCACGGATTCAGTGGATTCAGGAAATGTGGCCTTGTTAGAGGAAGTATGTCCAGGAAAGCGAGCTTTAAGGGTTTAAAGACTAGTCACAAGTGACAGTTCATGCTGGTAAGGATGTAGTCCAAAGGGAACACCCACTCCTCCATTATTGGTGGAAGTGCAAACTTGTACAGTCACTTTGGAAATCAATATGGCAGTTTCTCCCAAAAGTTGGGACTCAATCTACCACAAGATTCAGGTATACGCCCCCTTGGGCATATAGCCAAAGAATGCTCCATCCTACCACAAGGACACTTGCTCAACTATGTTCATAGCAGCATTATTTGTAATAGCCAGAACCTGGAAACAACCTAGATGTCCCTCAACAGAAAAATGGATAAGGAAACTGTGGTACATTTACACAGTAGAGTGTTACTCAGCTGTTGAAAACAATGAAATCATGAAATTTGCAGGCAAATGGATGGAACTAGAAAAAAAACATACTGAGTGAGGTAACCCAGACCCAGAAAGACAACCATGGTATGTACTCACTCATAAGTGGTTTTTATTGCTGTGAAGAGACACCATGACCACAGCAACTCTTTTTTAGGTTTTTCTTTTTTTTGAGACAGTGTTTTTCTGTATAGCCTTGGATGTCCTGGAACCACTCTGTAGACCAGGCTGGCCTTGTACTCACAGAAATCCACCTGTTTCGGTCTCTCAAGTGCTGGGATTAAAGGCATGTACTACCATCGCCCCACCGACCATGGCAACTCTTATCAAGAAAACATTTAATTGCGGTGGCTCACTTACAGTTTCAGAGTTCAGTTTATTATCATCATGCCAGGGAACTTGGCAGCATGCTGGTAGATGTGGTGCTGGAGCTGAGGCTGCTCCATCTTGTAGTCAACAGGAAGTCCAGTGGCTGTCACACTGAGAGAAGCTGGAGCAAAAGAGACTTCAAAGCCTGCCCCCACAGTGACAAACTTCCTCCAACAAGGTCATACTTCCTAATAGTGCCACTCCCTTTGGGGGCCATTTTCTTTCAAACTGCCTTAAGTAGACATTAGCTGTAAAGTAAAATGCTGCCATTCACAGACCCATAGAGCTCAGTAACAAGGTGGACTGGAGGTGGGTGGGGATGGGAACAGGAGGGATCAGGTAGATGGGTGGAAAGAGAGAGTCCTGGGATAGACAACTGGAATTGGAGAGCATTTGGGGAGAGAGGTAGAAATCTAATGCAATGGAAACTCCCAGAAGTCCACAAGGGTGACCCTAAGGAAGGCTCCTAGTAATGGGGGATACGGAACCTGAGCCAGCCATCTTCTGTGGCCTGGCAAGTCTTCCAGTGGTGGAACTGGAACACCAACCCAGCCTTTTACCGACAATTTGTCCTGCCTGCAAGATGTGCTGGGGTATAAAGGTGGCACAGAACTTGTAGGAGTAGGCCAACCAATGACTAGTCCAACTTGAAACCCCTGCCACAAGAGAGCCCACCCCTGACGCTGCCTGGAGGGCCAGAACCCAGAGGCTGGATAGCCCAGAGACCCAGAATAGAATCAAACACAACCATCGGAAGAAAAAAAAAAAAAACCAATGAAGCGATTCCCAGTGATACTCTGCTATACTTGTAAACAGGAGCCTAGCATAATCGTCGTCAGAGAGGCTTCATCAGCAACTGAGGGAAGCAGAGGCAGAGACCCACAGCAAACATTAAGTAGAACTCTGGAAATTCTCAGAAGAGGGTGGGAAGGATTATAGGAGCCAGAGGGTCAAGGACACCTCAAGAACACAGCTCACAGAATCTACTAAGCCAGGCTCATAGGAGCGCACAGAGATTGAAGCGATAATCAAGGAGTTTGCATTGGTCTGACCTAGGTCCTCCACATACATGTTATAGCTGTGTAGCTTGGTATTCTTTGGGGACTACTTACAGTGGGAGTGGAGGGTGTCTCTGACTCTTTTGCCAGCTTTTGGGACTCTTTCTTCTCCTACTGGGTCGCCCTGTCCAGCCTCAATATGATGGTATGTGCCAGGTCTTACTGTAACTTGTTATGCCATGTTCCATTGATGCCCCTGGGAGGCCTGCTCTTTTTAAAGGGAAAAGGAGGAATGAATGTGGGGGAGAGGGGAGGTGTGTGTGACCGGACTGGGAGGAGATGAAGGAAGGGAAACTGCAGTTAGGATGTAATATATGAGAGAAGAATAAAGAAAAAAAAGAGTAGTTTAACACAGTGACAAAGAAAGAAACTAAGGCTCTTACAATGGGAATGCAAACTGAAACCACAGTAAGACACTTCCTTATGCCTGCTAGAGTGATTACAGCAAAGACAAAAGTCAAGTATTAGCTAGGACCTGAAACAAAGTCTTAGCAGGGGCTGGAGTTAAGAGCACTGGCTGTTTTTCCAGCAGACCCCGGTTCAATTCCCAACAACTACATGGCCGCTCACAACTGTCTGTAACTCCAAGATCTGACACCCTCACACAGATATACAAGTAGGCAAAAATGCCAAGGCACATAAAAGAAAATCTTTGTATAATGTAATAATGCAAATTAGAAAACCCATTATGGCCCCAGGAGGTGGTCGTCCACACCTTTAATCCCAGCAGAGAGCTTAAAACCAGCCTGGTCTACAGAACAAGTTACAGGACAGCCAAGGCTACACAAAGAAACCCTATCTCAGAAAGAAAGAAAGAAAGAAAGAAAGAAAGAAAGAAAGAAAGAAAGAAAGAAAGAAAGAAAGAAAGAAAGAAAGGAAGGAAGGAAGGAAGGAAGGAAGGAAGGAAGGAAGGAAGGAAGGAAGGAGAAGGGGAGGGGAGGGAAGGGAAGGGAAGGGAAGGGAAGGGAAGGGAAGGGAAGGGAAAGGAAAGGAAAGGAAAGGAAAGGAAAGGAAAGGAAAGGAAAGGAAAGGAAAGGAAAGGAAAGAAGAAAAAAGTTCATTATGCATAACATGGAAATTGTTTTAAAAATTAAACACAAAAACACTGTTTGATCAGTAGATGCATGGTAAAAGAAAATGGGCTAGACTTTGCAAGAGAATAATGTTCAATTAAAACAAAGAAGGAACTCATGTTCCTTTTTTATAAGTTGTAAGAACCTGGAAGACTATATTAAATGAAATAAAGTATACAGAAAGACAAAGGTCACATCATTTCACTGATATGTGAAATCTAACAACACTGATTTCACAGAATTAGAGTAGAATGATGTTTACCAAGTACTTAAGGGAAAGGTGAGGAAGTGTTTGTCAAAGATAGAATATTTCAGTTAGGTAGCAAGCACAAGTTGAAGAGATCTATTGAAAAGCATAGTGACTATAGTTAATGAGACTCTGTATTCTTTTTTTTTTTTGGTTTTTCAAGACAGGGTTTCTCTGTGGTTTTGGAGCCTGTCCTGGAACTAGCTCTGTAGACCAGGCTGGTCTCGAACTCACAGAGATCCGCCTACCTCTGCCTCCCAAGTGCTGGGATTAAAGGCATGCGCCACTACCGCCCGGCGAGACCCTGTATTCTTAAATAATGTTTCTTTTTTTTTTTTTTTTTTTTTTTTAGTTTTTTGAGGCAGGGTTTCTCTGTGGCTTTGGAGCCTGTCCTGGAACTAGCTCTGTAGACCAGGCTGGTCTCGAACTCACAGAGATCCGCCTGTCTCTGCCTCCTGAGTGCTGGGATTAAAGGCGTATGCCACCATCACCCGGCAATAATGTTTCAAGTAGGTTCAAGAACTCTCTATACAAACATAACTACATTAATGAATTTGACTTAACCATTCCACTATTAATATATTTTTTAATTAATTTACTTATATATGTATGGATGTTTTGCCTGCATTTCTGTGACTGGTGCCTACAGAGGTCCGAAGAGAGCATTGAATTCCCTGGGACTAGAGTTCAGAAGTTGTAAACTGCCAAATGAGTGTTGGGAGACAAACCTAAGTCCTGAAGAAGAACAGCCAGTGCTCTTAACTACTAAACCATCTCTCCAACCCCTGTATATATTTTAAATAAAACCTCATGTTTTTTAATGATGAATACATGGTTAAGATTTTTATGCTGAATTTATTCCTGTACCATAAGTTTTTGTTTCTTCAGTTTCTACTGGGATATCTTTTTCTTCTGTGCAACCTCCTCTTCTGGCTTTGGTAGAACCTGTCTAGCACATACAAAGGTTCTATCCCCAGCAGCAGCAGCAACACACATGCACATACAGAGAGAGACACACACACCCCAAAATACCTTGACAAATAAAATTGTATATATGTTATGATTTATAGTGTGAGTGACCCTGGCAGGTCCCACTGTGAGTCTGAAAGACTGCAGTGGATAAGGGACAGACAGATATGCCATGCAGAGAGAGCTTGGGTATGGAGAGTTTATTCAGTGGGTATTGGGAGGGTTATAAGGATAGGAGAGGTATGGGGTAGGGAGAGAGAAAGAAATGGGGAGAGAGACAAAAAGCAGCCTCTTCAGAACAGTGTGGGGAGAGAGAGAGAAAAAGAGAGAGACAGAGAGAGAGAGAGAGAGAGAGAGAGAGAGAGAGAGAGAGAGAGAGAGAGAGACCAGCTTGCCTCAGCAGGAAGGGGAGATTGGAAATGGGTGGAGCTTGTCTCTTAAAGGGACAAAGTGCCCAGGTGACGGGGCAGACCTGCATAAAAATTATAATATTCCCATCTTTCTCTTATCATAAAAAGGCAAGGAGTTAGGCATGGCAGGTTAAGGGGCCGAGGGTGTGGAGTTCTCAAGACTGCTTCCTGCTGATTTGTGGGCATTGAAATCTTGGGGGACCTGAGAAAGCTGGGATGCTGGTCATGCCCTAGGATATCTGGTCACATTACTGCTATCCAGGATTTGTGGAACTCTCGGGTGTCTCCTGGACCTGGCAAGGTGTTGGCAGAGCAGAGAACAAGGTTAAGTTTAGGAAAAAAAAATTTTCTCGAGGTTCTGGTAATTGAGGAGGAGGGTGTCAGGACTGGAGAAAGTTGGGAAGATTTGGGCTCTTAGGGTCTGGTTATTGGCCTGTTTAATGTGAATCTTTCAATTCAGCTTCCTGGAACTCACAAGAATTTTTTTTTTTTTTTTTTTTTTGGTTTTTTGAGACAGGGTTTCTCTGTGGTTTTGGAGCCTGTCCTGGAACTAGCTCTGTAGACCAGGCTGGTCTCGAACTCACAGAGATCCACCTGCCTCTGCCTCCCAAGTGCTGGGATTAAAGGCGTGTGCCACCACCGCCCGGCAGATTCTCACATTTAAGAACTCTGCTTAAGGGGTTTTGTTTTTTTTTTTTTTTTTGGTTGATTTGCTTGTTTGTTTTGTTTTGGAGTTTTGGGTTTTGTTTTATTGGGTTTTATGTGCTGTGTTTGTGTTGTTTTTGTTTCGTTGTTGTTGTTTGAGACAGGGTTTCTCTGTGTAGCTTTGGTGCCCGTCCTGGAACTAGCTCTTGTAGACCAGGCAGGCCTTTAATTCACAGAGATCTGCCTGCCTCTGCCTCCTGAGTTCTGGGATTAAAGATGTGTGCCACAAATGTCCAACAAACATTTTCTTTTTTCTTTTTTTTTTTTTTTTGGTTTTTTTCGAGACAGGGTTTCTCTGTGGCTTTGGAGCCTGTCCTGGAACTAGCTCTGTAGACCAGGCTGGTCTCGAACTCACAGAGATCCGCCTGCCTCTGCCTCCCAAGTGCTGGGATTAAAGGCGTGCGCCACCATCGCCCGGCCCAACAAACATTTTCTATCAGATCACCAAGGAAGGCCCATCCAGAACAGAAGAAGAAAAGTCTAATTGCAGAGGAGAATTCAAAGTGTAAACCACTAACAAGAAAGAAGTTTGGGATCAATAGTAGGTAGCAAAAGACAAATTCAGATAGGAATATGGTGCTGACTTAATACCTACTGTAAGAAAAAGTACTAACAAATAAAGGTGGTGTTGCAGAAAGCCAAGTAGGATGCTAGAACCTCCATCAGTGCAGGGCTGTAAGAAAGACCTCCACACCAAGGTACCACTAGAGATTACATAGGAAGCTTGGTTTTCCATCATCACCTAGCCATATTAGTAGTTCTTCACACTCATAGACTGTGCATTTTACTTACACTTTGCTATTTATAATACATATACAAAATGTGTTTCGTTGTGCTGTCTGTGTTAATGGTGAAGCTTTAAGACAACAGAAGTGCCTATTAATAGCTACGTTTTGGGAAAATCAAAAGTTACACATGACTCAGGTTATACAGTGACAGAGCACTTGCTCAGCATCACAAGGCCTGAGTTTCTTTCCTTAGCAACACACACACACGCATGCGCACACACACACACACACACACACACACACACACTTATACATCTATGCATGACTGTGTGAGGATGGGTGCCCTAAAGTTTTACATTATTTACGGGTCAACTTATAGACACAGATTTGTATTTTGCATCAGTGTATCTGTGGTGTGTGTGTGTGTGTGTGTGTGTGTGTGTGTGTAAGGAGGGGGAGAGGTGGAGGGAGTGGAGTAGAGAGAGCAAGGAATTAGCATATATGATTGTAGCAGCTGGCTAAGTTTCTTAGGGTTTCTATTGCTGTAATGTAGCATCATAACCAAAGAGCAAGTTGGGGAAGAAAGGGTTTATTGGTTTACACTTCCACATGGTTGTTGATCATTGAAATCAGGACAGGAACTGAGTAGGGCAGGAACCACGAGGCAGGAGCTGATGCAAAGGCCATGGAGGGCGCTGTCTACTGGCTTGCTCACTATGGCTTGCTCAGTCTGCTTTCTTAAGAACTCAGGACAGCTAGCCCAAGGATGATACCACCTACAAAGGGCTGGGCCCTCTTTCTTTGATCATTAATTGAGAAAATGCCTTACAGCTGGATCTCAGGGAGGCATTTTCTCAATTTGAGGGTCCTTCCTCTCTGATGACTCTAGCTCGTGTCAAGTGGACATAAAATCAACCAGTACACTAGGCAAGTAAAAAAATATATATCTGGTCATACTAAACAACACAGAAAAATCATTTGGCTAAATGAAGGATGCACATACAATACAAATGCTTGGCAAACTAGGGAGAACAGGAAACCTCATCAACTTAATGAAGAGACTTTCTAAAAGTCAACTGCTAGCACACACTTCATAGCTAAGGTAGGGAATAATCAGCTGAGTCTGTTCTTACCAGTCTTTTAAAAATAGTTATTATTTTGTGTGTATGTATGTATGTATGTATGTGTATCTGAGTGCATGTGAACCTGAAGAGGTCAAAAGAAGGCATTGGATTCCCTGGAACTAGAATTAAATGTAGTTGTGAGCTGCCACGAGGTGCTGCGAATTAAACTCAGGTCTTCTGCAAGAAAAATAAGTTCTCTTAACTGCTGAGACATCTCTCCAGCCCTGTTCTTAAGACTCTTAGAAATATAATGCTAGAAATTCTAGTCAGGGTATGAGAGGATTTAAGGCAAATTTTTTTTTCAAGACAGCGTTTCTCTGTGTTACAGTCCTACCTAGCTGTCCTGAACTAGCTCTTGTAGACCAGGCTGTCCTCGAACTCAGAGATCCACCTACCTCTGCCTCCCGAGTGCTGGGATTAAAGGTATACACCACCACAGCCTGGCTTTAAGGCAAACTTTTAGGAAAAGAAAAAGTAATAGTATCTCTATTTCTAAATAGCATAATTAGTGATGTAGAAATTAGTCTACTGAAAACTCATATTTTTGCGCTTTTTTTTTTTTTTTTTTTTTTAAGACAAGGACATTCTCACTACGTTCCTGGCTGGCCTGGGACTTGCTAGACCAGGTTGACCTTGAACTGATAAGAACTGGTAGAGGTCCGCTACTGGGATTAAAGGCGTTGCTTATTTTGTTTATTTGTCTAGTTTGAGATGAGGTCATTATGTAGCCCAGACAGGCTTCAAAAATCACAATCTTTCTGCCTCAGGCAACTTAGTGCTCAGACGACTGGCATACACCACCATGCCTAGATTTATTTTTCTTTTTGTTAATTTGCCTAAAATATAACTGCTGGAAATAATGAGAGTACTAATGTACTAGGGAAATTGAGCATATTCTGTTCAATTTTCACTATAGTAAAGCAATTTAGTGCTGTATGAAAGCAAAGTTCAATTATTTTAAATGGATATTATAAGCCCCAAAGCAATCACTAAAAAGCTAACAACAGCAAAATAAATTATAAATGATACTACGTGAGAGAACATCATACGCAATTTAGAGTAAGTTCAAGTAAAACCATGTAGATTGGGGCTGGAGAGGTGGTTCAGTGGTTCAGAGAGCATACTATTCTTGCAGAAGACCTGAGTTCAGTTTCCAGCACCAATGTTGAGTGGCTCACAACTGCCTATACTCCAGTTCTAGGGAATCCAACTTTATCTTCTGACTTCAACATGTACCCATATTCATGTGTGCATTCCCACACACAGACATGTATGCATACACACAATTTTAAATGTTTTTTAAAAACCAATACATAAAGGGAGAAGGGGAGAGAAAGGTTAAATGCAATAAATTGAAACATTGACAAAGGTTGTTTGCATTCAACTATATAAATATTCGCTTCATTTTATGGTTTTTTTGCCTAAAAATATATGCAGTCTGTTTTTCTGGTTGGGAGGTGTTAGAGTTAGCTTCAGCTGTCAACTTGACACAAACTTCGGATCACCTGGACAAAGGAACCTCAACTGAAGAACTGCCCAAATCAGATAGGCCTGTAGCCATATCCATGGAGCATTTTCTTTTTTATTATTATTATATTTTGTGTGTGTGTGTACCTGTAGAGATCAAAGGGATTCAATTCTCTTTCCACCATGTGGGCCCCAGGGACCAAACCCAGGTCCTCAGGCTTGACAGCAAAGACCCTTCCCCACTGAGCTAGCCCACTGAGCAGGTGAAGCATTTCCTTCATTGCTAATTGATATTGGAGGGCTCAGCCCACTGTGGGAAGTAGCATCCTTGGGCAGGTGAGCTGTATAAGAAAGGTAGGTGAGCCGGGCGGTGGTGGCGCACGCCTTTAATCCCAGCACTCGGGAGGCAGAGGCAGGCGGATCTCTGTGAGTTCGAGACCAGCCTGGTCTACAAGAGCTAGTTACAGGACAGGCTCCAAAACCACAGAGAAACCCTGTCTCAAAAAACCAAAAAAAAAAAAAAAAAAAAGAAAGGTAGGTGATCAAGTCAGAGGAGGCTGGCCACCAAGCAGCATTCTTCCAGGTCTCTGTTTACATTCTTGCCTCTAGGTTCCTGCCATGACTTCTGTAACTTGGAAGCCAAATAAACCTTGTGCTCCTGAGTTGGTGTTGGTCAGTGTTTCATCACTGCAGTAAAAAGCAAACTAGAGCAGTAACAGGGCACTTGACTAGCGTGACTGGGTTGCATCCTCAGGACCACAAAAAATAAAAATGAAAGGTATCAATTCTCCAAAGAAGAAATAATAATCCTAAAGACATAGGCAGCTAAAAAGACAGCATGTGAGCACATGAGCAAAAGCTGTTAGGAATGAAGAGGAAGCAAAGCCAGCTGTGTATTCTAGAGAGACTACATTCCTATCTATAACTGACAGTAGCAAAATGTCATCAAGAAGTAGATAGCAGACTCTCTGTCTCTGTCTCTCTCTCTCTGTCTCTCTCTCTGTCTCTCTCTCTCTCTGGTTTTTCAAGACAGGGTTTCTCTTTGTTACAACTCTGGCTGTCCTGGAACTCACTCTGTAGACCAGGCTGTCCTTGAACTCAGAGATCCACTACAACACCTGGCTAGATAGAAGTCCTAATGAACATAATAAAATTAATATTTATGGACCACTGAGTCCAACAACAGCAAAACACAAAGGCATGGAAAGCACAAAGAGAACATTTACTAAGATGTGTCTTATGTGGGCTATAGAATATATCTTAATAAAATTTGAGAAAACAGAAATCATGTGGACTCTGTGTTCAAACTCCAAAAGCATAATGTAAATCATAAACAGAGACTCAGTAATTTGAAAGTATTTAGGAACTCTACAGCATACTTTTAAATAACCCATAGGTCCCAGAAGTCTCAAGAGAAATTAAAATGTTCTAACTAATTGAAAATAAAAGTACAGCACATCAGTTATGTGCTGTAGCTAAATCCTAGAGAGATAATTATAGGATTAAATGTCTATATGACAAAGGAAGGAAGATTTGAAGGGAACAAATTAAAGGTCCACCATAACAACCTGAAGGGGGTAAGGAAATTAAGCCTAAAGCCAGCAACAGAAAGAAAGCACTGAAAATGAAATTTTAAGAAATCACCAAAACTGAAAGCAATAAAGAACACATTGACAGAAAACTTTGATCCTTGTACTTTCAGCCACCATCACTGAAGTAATCAACTGCCACCATAGCAGCAGTAAACTGCAGTTTGGGCCAAGTCACTTTGTCTCTACTGCCAGGAGCCACTCAGAGCCAGTGACCTGATGTCACCCTGATTAACCAGCCCCAAAGCAGGCAGATCTTTTTGAGTTTGAAAGCAGCCTAGTCTACAAAGTGAGCTCAGGACAGCCACAGCTACATAGTGAGACCTTGTCTAAACACAAACATGCATACACACACGTGCATGTGTACGCACATCTGAACACACATACACACATATTCACACTGGGGTTCGGGAGCAGGTAAGATTGACTCAGTGGGTAAAGGTACTTGCTGCCAAGCCTGATGATCTAAATTTGACCCCCAGGAGGAGAGACCAACTCCAGCAAGTTATTCTCGGATCTCCACAAGCACACTGTGGCACACCCACACAAATAAATAAATAAGTAGAATTTCTAAAAACAGGAAAGATCCCCCCATATCATTATTCAGCAGGAAATTGAAAATCAAAAGAAGGACAAAATGCCACTGCATATGTATAACAAGGACTAGATACAGGATGATTGTTATGTAAAAGAGCAAGACAGACAATAGCAACTGTTAACGACGAAACGGGAACATTGGAATCGTCGGACACCGCTGGTGCAATGGCGTAGCACAAATTTTAATTGTTCTTAATAATAAAAACCCAGAGTCAGATATCAGGGGGGTGAAAGCTGAGAGATCAGAGAAGCAGTGTAGCTAGCCACTAGAGAGACCTTTTACCTCTACCAAATCCTCAGACCAAAAGGACAATGCTGTCCTTAGACTGCCTCCTCAGACTGTGTGATCTGCATCTTCAGACTGATTGCTTCAGATTGCTGCCTCAGACTGCAACTGAGCTCCTGTCTCCTCATGCTTTATATTTCTCTCTCCGCCCAGCCATATCCCTTCCTGTCTGTATCTCCCTAGTGCAGAGATTAAAGGCAAGTGATTCCCCAGTATTGGGATTAAAGGTGTGAGCCACCACTGCCTGCCTCTGTTTCTCTTTTAGATTTGACCAAGCCCAGGGTGACCTTGAACCACAGATATCCCTCTGCCTCCAGCTCCTGAGTCCTGGGATTACAGGTGTGTGCCACTACTGCCTGGCCTCTAGTGGCTTAGCTCTGCACTCTGATCTTCAGGCAAGCTTTATTTGTTAAAACACAAACAAAAATATCACTACAGAAAGGTAAAATGATGTAGCCATTATAGAAAAGATTGGTTGCTTCTTAAGAGAGAAAAACATAAGTTTTCTATGATACCTGACAAATGCATTCCTCTGTGTAGTCTCTAAGAATCTTAGAAAACTTGCTTGTATGGACTACTAAAAGCAGCATTATTCCCAGGACTTGTATTGTTCCTATTCCTATTCATAATAGGCAAAAGTAAAGGCAACCTAATAACCACCAATTGATGAATGCAAACAAAATATGATTTATTCGTACATATAATTTTTCAGCCAAAGAACAAAGTGCTAACAAACTTTTGTATCTTGAAAAAAATTGTGTCACACAAAACAAACAAGCCCAACATAAACACTGCATGCTGTCGTTCTGTTTCTATGAAAATGTCCAGAATACACAAATCCACTGAAACACCATCGATTACTGGTTGCTAGTAGCTGGAAAGAGAGGTGGACTGGGAATGGCCATTAATGAAGTGATAATTTAATGTTCTGGAACTGGAAGTCTGATGAGTTCAATGATTTGTGAATATACTAAATAATATTAAATTGTATGCTTTAAAATAAAACGTATATACAATATTTCAAAAGATCAGTCACAGATTCCTATTTTAGGGAATTAAAAAAGAACAACATAATTTTTGGTCAGACATGGTTGTGCATGGCTTTAATCCCAGCACTTGGGAAGTAGAGGATCTTTATGAGTTCAAGGAGAGATTGTTTTACATAGTGAGTTCCAGGCTAGCCAGGGCTACATAGTGAGATTATATTACATTGATCATATTCATCCCATTGCTCTCTGTTACCACTGAACCCCTTGGATAGGTTTTTTGAATCTCTAGCTCCATCGACGCAGTAAGCCAGAGCAAGTCTAATTCAAAAGTAAAAGACCAGGTTTATTTGGGCAGAGCACTCCTGGATAACCCTCCAGCCCCCAGCGGGGGGAGGGGGAGGGCAGGAGAAAAATCACATGGCCGATCTAAGGCAGGGCACTTAAATACCTTGTAGGCACTGGGGTGGGGGTGTGTTGATGTGTCCTCTACAAGATGTGTTTGTGCCCAGCTTCAGGGGAAGAGCTGCCACTTAGCAGGTATTTTGAGAGGTAGGAATGGGGCTTTCTCAACTTGAAGTTCTAGCAGAACACCCTTGTTCTTCCTAACAAACCTCCCTTCTACTTTCATTTCTCTCTCTCTCTCTCTCTCTGTCTGTCTCTCTGTCTCTCTGTGTGTGTGTGTGTGTGTGTGTGTGTATACACGCGCACATGCACGCGGTCCCTTCTGTTTAAATGGGGCTGCTTGCATGAACATGGGTGGGGCTGTTTTACTTAAGAAAGGAAAACTTACCAAGGACTACACCACCGGGGAATATAAACCCCACTCCCTTCCTCACTGAGATTTCTTAATGCCTCATCTACTCCAGACTTGGGGATGAAGAAGTGAGAACCACAGCAATACTAGTTGGGACAGTTATAAATTTACACCCAAGTCAGTTCTTCCTAGCCAAAGGACCAGCAAAGCTAACTGGAAAAAACTTAGGTGGTTGGTTACCTGTATAGTAATTATAAACGTCACAAAAAAGAACTCCAGCTCCACCTTCATCTACACAGCAAGGCCAGTTTTAGTGCTTTGACTCCCATACTTCTGAAGTTGCAAATAATGGTGGGAAAAAAAGGCAATCAGGGCTTCTCATTTTCACTCATCAACTGCAAGGCACTTCTATCTTCAGGATTAGTGCAAATGACATAAGAAGCCCAATTTCTCACTTCATCCAGCAGTACCCCTTATCTGAGCGTCAATCAAGTCAATGGGATAAGTGGACGTTCATTTTCCACCGGGAGTCACAGAATGATGGATACTGCAACTCAGCTTTCCCTAAGGATGCAGAGCCAAGCAGATAGCAGTCAAAAGAGAAAGTGGAGAGTATCCAGCCTCTCGTGAGCTAATGTGAGGATGCTCAAATTAGACTTGAAAACAACTCATTAAACTACACGACTTGAATCCCAGCACTTGGGACCCAGGGGCAGGTAGATCTCTGGGTCTCAGGTCAGCCTAGTCTACATAGCAAGTTCCAAGCAAGCCAAGACTACATAGTGAGACCTTGTCTCAAAAAAAGAAGAAGAAGAGGAGGAGGAAGAGGGGGAGGAGGAGACTCAAAATAGAAGGACAAATAAATCCATACCAAACTACATAGTAATGCAATTTTCAAATATTAACAACAAAGAAAAATATTTAAAGCATCCAGCAAATAAACAAAAATATCATTGACAACTCAAAACCAAGAGATTGTTCTTTCTCTAAAACATATGGGTACATGAAACAAGTGGCATAACCTTTTTCAAATGCTGAAACCATCATCAGTCCAAATTTACACACCCAGCAAAAAGACACAGGTGCAGAAAAGTAAGATGAGTTACTGCCAATGGCCATGAAGAACACATACAGGGGCTGAGGAAGGAGTAGTGCGGGGCTGGAGCTCTTCTCCCAGTGTGTATGTGAGGTCCTGGGTTCCATCCCCAGCAAGGTAAAAGGGGGAAAAAAAGACCAGAAAAGAGAACATGGAACAAAGACAAAATAGGAAAGACAACAAAAATGTCAAATAGCTTGGAATATCAGTAACAAAGAAGGAACAGTATGCTAAATTTTAATAAATACCTTTCATATTTATAAATGGCGATGGCAATTGAGTTGTAAATAAATCATTCAGAAGACGGAAAATAACACGAGAATGGCAGCTGATAGAGCCACTCTGGAAAAGTACTTCAACAATTTTATTAAGTTCAATATAATCTTTGTTTTAAAAAAATTATCATTAACTGTGTGTGTGTGAACATGTGTGCAGGTACCCACAGAGGTTAAAGGCATCTAATCTTTGGAAGTTGGAGTCACCTGTTGTGCACTGCCCAAATAATGGGTGTTGAGAAACAAATTCAGATCTTATGTGCTCTTAACCTCTGAGCCATCTTTCCAGTCCCAAAGTTCAACATGGTCTTAAGTATGTGGCCCAGAATTCCACTTAAACATATCTATTCAAGAAAAAATTAAACCGGGTGATGGTGGTATATGGCTGTAATCCCAGCACTCGGGAGACAGAGGCAGGTGGATCTCTGTGAGTTCGAGGCCAGCCTGGTCTACAAACTGAGTTCCAGGACAGCCAGGGCTGTTACACAGAGAAATCCTGTCTCAAAAAGAAAGAAAGAAAGAAAGAAAGAAAGAAAGAAAGAAAGAAAGAAAGAAAGAAAGAAAGAAAGAAAGAAAGAAAGAAAGAAAGAAAGAAAGAAAGAAAGACAGACAGTCGGATCCCAGTAGCAGCTGCGGCGATTCAGTTCTTCTGTAGCTCTCCCCGTCTCCCTTTCGCTTCCAGAAACATGGCCTCTGGTGTGACTGTCTCTGACGGTGTCATCAAGGTGTTCAATGACATGAAAGTGCGCAAGTCTTCGACGCCAGAAGAAGTGAAGAAACGCAAGAAGGCGGTGTTCTTCTGCCTGAGTGAGGACAAGAAGAACATCATCCTGGAGGAGGGCAAGGAGATCCTGGTAGGAGATGTGGGGCAGACTGTGGACCATCCCTACACCACCTTTGTCAAGATGCTGCCAGACAAGGACTTCCGCTATGCTCTCTAAGATGCCACCTACGAGACCAAGGAGAGCAAGGAGGAGGACCTGGTGTTCATCTTCTGGACCCCTGAGAGTGCACCCCTTAAGAGCAAAATGATCTACGCCAGCTCCAAGGATGCCATCAAGAAGAAGCTGACAGGCCGGGCGGTGGTGGCGCACGCCTTTAATCCCAGCACTCGGGAGGCAGAGGCAGGCGGATCTCTGTGAGTTCGAGGCCAGCCTGGTGTACAAGAGCTAGTTCCAGGACAGGCTCCAAAACCACAGAGAAACCCTGTCTCGAAAAACCAAAAAAAAAGAAGAAGAAGAAGAAGAAGAAGAAGAAGAAGAAGAAGAAGAAGAAGAAGAAGAAGAAGAAGAAGAAGAAGAAGAAGAAGAAGAAGAAGAAGAAGAAGAAGAAGAAGAAGAAGCTGACAGGAATCAAGCATGAATTACAAGCAAACTGCTACAAGGAGGTCAAGGACCGCTGCACCCTGGCAGAGAAACTAGGTGGCAGTGCCTTCATCTCCCTGGAGGGCAAGCCTTTGTGAGCCGCCTCCAGCCCCCTGCCTGGAGCATCTAGCAGCCCCAGACCTGCTCATGGGTGTTGCAGGCTGCCCCTTTCCTGCCAGACCTGAGGGGCTGGGGGGATCCCAGCAGGGGGAGGGTAATCCCTTCACCCCAGTTGCCAAATGTCCCCCCCCACCCCCTGGACCGTCCTTCTCCCTCCACCCTGACGGTTCTGGCCTTCCCAAACTGCTTTTGATCTTCTGATTCCTCTTGGGTTGAAGCAGACCAAGTCCCTTCCCAGGCACCCAGTTTGGGGGGAGCCTGACCTATTTTTTTTAATGACTCCCTACTCCTTATCCCCCCATCCCATGCTGCCAACTTCTAACCACAATAGTGACTCTGTGCTTGTCTGTTTAGTTCTGTGTGTAAATGAAATGTGGAAATGACCCTCCCTTGCCAGCTGCTTGCCCTCCCCTTCCCCTTGTTCTCAGCCACTCATGAAAGCAGGACCAGTAACGGACTTTCAATTTAAAAAAAAACAAAAAACCAATAAAAAGGCTAATTAACAAAAAAAAAGAAAGAAAGAAAGAAAGAAGAAAGAAAGAGAAAAGAAAGCAAAAAATTAAAGCGTGTTTCACAGAGACATATGAATGTCTATAACATAGCATTTTCACAATATACAAACGGTGAAAGGAGTCCAAATGTCATCACCAAGTGAATAAAGAAGCAAAATGTAATATATCCCAACAATGAAACAGTATTTATCCATTAAAAGGAACAAAGTCCTAATAAATGACACAATATGATGAACCTCAATGGCACATTAAGCAAAAGAAGGTGTCAGAGACAGCATATTTTATAACACAAATTTATTTGAAAAGCCCCGCTGAAAGAAATACTAACCCACAACACAGACTGAGAATACATAGAAATGGGAATGAGAATGGGACGTATTGAATGGAGGCAATGGATATATTCTAAAATTAGTTTGTGGTAATGACTGCATAAATCTGTAAATCGACTAACATCACTGAATTGTGTACTTTAACAAATAAACAAAGCTATCTTTTAAAACTGTGAAACCTTCTCAGCCCATTAAGCCTGAGACTTTGTGCCTCAGGCCCCCATGTATTAGATGAGAAAATTGCCCTCATGACCTCCTCAGCACATTAGGTAAACAAAGCCTTATACCACCTGCTTTCCTCTGCATCCACTCACCAATTTACTAGCCTGAAAGCCAGCTTATCATTTAAAAGCCATCACGCTTCATGTGTTCACTGGCAGTGGACACACAAAACGTGTTTTTCTCGGCTTTCCCAATCTCAGTCCTCCTGGCAGAACTGATTACCTTTGCAATCACACATGCTTTTTTAGCACCGTGTATGTGCAGGCAAACAGATGAGCTGATCAGACTGTGCTTGCACACTTGGCCAAGCGCAGCACTTCTCTACACTGCTTTGTCCTTTTGACTTCTAACTAAATGTCAGCGGCCCCTTTCCAATTTATTTAGTTTGGTTTTTTATTTTGCTTGAGATAGTGTCCAAGGCTCACTTCATTCATACTTACTGAGGTGCCAAGGATGAACTTGAACTTCTGATCCTCCTGCCTCCACCTCCCAACTTTTGGGATTACAAATATGCACCTCCATCTCCAGTTTATGCTGTGCAGGAGATTACAAGTAGGGTTTTCCTGCACGATAGGCAAGCTCTCTACCAACTAAACTACGTCTCTGGACTCTCCACTTTAAAACTTACAGTAGAATTTCCCCAGCCCTCTCTCCCTTCATCTTTCCATCTCCCCCAGTCACTATATCCTAGCTTGACAACAGTTCTCATGTCTTATTGCATTTATCACAAAATCCAAGTCTTTTCCTTTCTGTCAGTTATTCCTTCCTAGACTAATCTTTAGTGATGGAAATGAGAAGGTACCACTGGAGCAGTAATCAGCAAAATAGTATTATTCCCTCTAGATATTGATTTACTGGACTCTTTATAGATAAGATGTTTGGGAAATATTTAATCTCCTCTGTGATTTTGTCTTGCTTCTTAAAAAGAACGGGTACAGAATATTGAAGTTGATCTCAGGTCCGAGGTCACCCACTCTCATTGTTGATATATGTTTAATAGTACTGGGAAAAAACAATTATTGTTATGAAATACTTTAAGATTCTCTTATCCTAATCTCTGGCTAAAGTAAAGTTCTTTATACAACAAAAGGCTCCATTTGTTTTTTTATAGATAATGTTACATCTTACTTCTCAATTCCAAAACAAACAAGCTATTGAATATAATGAAAAATGCAATATTAATAACACCAATTCCTTGGTATCTGAACAATATCTCTTACAGAAAAGATTTCTCTCTTCCGCACATGCCTAAGTATTTTTGTTTACTGCCAATATGGTGCTGATGCTAGGCTTATTCTAAATTCCAGGCTCTGTCTGTTTCCCCAGTCACATCACCTAATCAGAATGAAAGCTCTAGCCCAGCGGAAGGCATAGGGAAGCTGGTATTAATGGAGCGTAGCTGAATCGTGACATTCATTCTATTAGGAGCAGCTGCACTATATAGTGTTAACGGCACAAAGTCTGTGCTGCTACCAGGTATGAACCAGTTTGGGACATTATCTAAAAACTTAAAATATGTGGTCTCTGTATTTTAGTGACGTAGTGAAGATGAGGTAGAACGTTTTAAATGGGGATGGGGTAGGGTGGGAAAAAAAGGTCACTACAGACCTGAATGAATTATCTAAATTTTCTGATATTCAATATGTCATCTTTTTAAATGATTTATTTTTATGTGCATTGGTGTATATCTGTGTGAAGGTATCAAATCCCCAGAACTGGAGTCACAGGCAGGTGTGAGCTACCGTGTGGGTGCTGGAAATTGAACCCGGGTCCTACTGGAAGAGCAACCACTGCTCTTAACTGCTGAGCCATCTCTCCAGTCCATCAATTCTTCATCTATAAAAGACATATAAAGGTACCTACCTCACCAGATTGTTTGAATTAACTGACCTATGGTATTGGGAAGAATATAGCTTAGAGTCTATAGAATAGGCTATGTTAATTAATATGTCTCTAGACTGGCATGCCTTCTACACGCTCTCCAGCTCCACTCCTCAAAACCCCAATTTCTTTTCCTTCCTTCCTTCCTTCCTTTTTTTCTTTCCCTTTTTCCTCCTTCTTCCCTCCTTCCTTTCTTTCTTTTTCATAAGACAGGGTTTCTTTGTGTAACTCTAGCTGTCCTGGAACTAGGTCTATAGACCAAGCTTGCCTTACTCAAAGATTCTTCTGCCTCTGCCTTCCAAGTGCTGGGTTTGAAGGCATGTGCTTCAAACCCCTGATTGTAAACATGTTTATTCTTATTAATAAGAACCAACCAAAATGCACCACTGCCCCCAGCCTTTCCAAGCAACTTTAGGCACTGTAGCTGTTTGACTAAGAGTACAAGGCTTTGGGAGTAGGAAGAGACTCCAGATTTAAAAGCTCCTCTGTCATTTACTAGCTCCATGACCTTGAACAAATTACTTGCTCTCTATGTATCTAGATTTCCCTTGTGTGATATTTGAATCAACATGGTACACCCATCAAAGAGTTGTAGGGAAGAGTAAATGAGATACGCACACAGAGCACTTAGCACAGTCTGTGACACTTAGCAAGTCCCCAAAGTACCATTCAGCAGGAGAAATTAATAGAAAGTTTCCTCTTTTGTAAAACGTTAATAAAAATGTTTGCCCTTAGGATTGAACAATCTCTTCGTAAGGGACTGACATATGTGTACCTTGAGATATTTTGGGCAAAGTCCTAAACTCGCTTTTATAGAATTTGCTTTCCCTCGACTGCCTGCATAGAGGTAAATATATCCCGCATTAATTAACAGGCACTAAAACGAGAACGTACGTCCCCTGCGTACGAGAGACTGACATCCGAAGCGCAGTACGAAGATCAGCACCCGCAGACCGGACCTCGAGAATTCCCTGGAGTTCACCTCTACCGGCCCCCTCCCCTTGGAGCCGCGCAAGCGTACACCGAATTTACTCCCTGGTCCCTCATGCCCCCGCCTCCAACCCCCGCTCTGTCTGCCCAATACGCAGGCGCGTCTCCTCAAGTGCTTTCCCTACCCCCTCCTCTTTCTCTTCAGTCAGTTCCCCCTCCTCTCCCAGCCGCTCCGCAGGTTCAAACTCTTCTCCCGGCGAGTGGCGGCAGTTGTGAGGTCACGTGATGAGCATCCTGCTGCCCAACATGGCGGAGTTCGACACCATCTCGGAACTGGAGGAGGAAGAAGAAGAAGCAGCAACGACGTCGTCGTCGCCGTCGTCGTCGTCGTCGTCGTCGGTATCTGGGCCCGATGAGGATGAGGAAGATGAGGAGGAGGAAGAAGAGGAGGAAGAAGAAGAAGAGGAGGAGGAGGTGCCACCCCCGCCACGGGTAGTGAGCGAGGAGCATCTGCGGAGATATGCCCCAGACCCTGTGTTGGTGCGCGGCGCCGGCCACATCACTGTGTAAGCTATTGGGGCCGGGGTCTTGCGGAGGCTGAGAATTGGCGGCAGACGAATGAGAAGGGCATCGAAGGGCCTGCAGAGTGGGAAGGGCTGACTAAGACATACTGTTAGCAAAGGACACCTGATTTAAATAGAGAAACCGCAGATTGAATAGGTGTAGTGCAAAAGAAATGGGGAGAGTGACATCAACCCTGAGAAAAGAGTGAGTGTAGGACGTGGAGTTACGGGGTGGAAAGCTAGAGGCACTGGAGTAGGGGTGATCCGCTTGTACGTGTTCTGGCAAGTCAATAGTCTCTAAGCTGCAGGATGTACTAGGCTTCTCTGCTGGCAAGATTGATGGCTAGTGGAAAACGGCGAATGCTGTGACATGTGACAAGATCTGGGCTTGGATTCTTCAAAACAAAACTGTGATGCATTTTGTGAATAATATAAATATTCATCCACCCACATATTTATCCATCCATTCTTCCTATCCAATGCTTATATGAATGAATATCGTCATCCTTTCTCTGTTGAACGCACTACTCTGACGTTCCTGTAATATCACATCATTAGACGTTCAGGTTGATAAGAATCTATGCAAAGTAGAACGAGCAATGGATAGAGGGTGAGAGATCTTGGTTGCTAATCTCAGTTTCCCTTCTTACTAGCCCTATGACCTTGGTCAGTTGATTCTTACTTCCGGACTTTGGGTTCTCCAAATGAAGGGTTTGAAGTACGTGGTTTCTAAGCCCTTTCTTTGGCTCTGAAATAAATTAAGATGCTTACAGGGGATTTTGTTCACCCAAACATTAACTATATAGGGAAATTGGCCTTTGATGAATTGAGGATGATTTCTCTAAAACTCATCCAAGGTGGTTTCTTTTACATTGAAATTCTGTATCATATTTGAGAAAATAAAGTGTGCAAGGACTTCATATCATCTTGGTTACACAGTAAAAGAAGAAAAATTGACCTCTGGGCTTTGAAGAGTGGGTCCCAGTTTTTATTAGCTTGGATTGTAAATACTTAGAAATTTGAATATGGTGTTGTGTTCATGCTCTTAACTGTGGTGTCATTTACTGCATTTTCAAAATAGGTTTGCCCGTTTTCATCACATCTCACTATCTTTCATTTTGATCATGGCTCACCTAGTCCCTTTGACTCAACTGAGTGCTTGCATGAAATCATTCAGTATGTATCAATTCCTCAGTCGTGTTATCTTTTAATTTTTAGCATGTTAACTCTTTTGACTATAATACACTTTTAAATTATTGAATGACTGTATTACCAAATATTTTTTCAGTTGTGGTGTAAGGCTTTGGGGAGACTTTTAGGCCTTATTTTTGATTAGGTAATTTTCAGACACTTTTTCTCAGTCCAGGGTTTTTGCAGATAGCCTGCAATGCTCAGGTGCCAACTTACTGCAGTTTTACTTCCATTCCTTTTGTCACTAGGGTGACCATTATTCCAGCTAATTATGATGCTGGCACCCAGGGTTCTTTTTATGCAGATTCTTTTACATGACCAAGCAGAGAAATGGTATTTATACTGCAATCCATAATTTTATGTTCCACTTCCCCCCATTATTTTCTAAAATTCAAACAGTGCATACATAGCAAGGAAGCATAATTTAAGTTCTCTAAAACTTCCTCGTGGCTCCATTCTACTCGCCACACAACCAATTTCCTTTCTTCATTTAAAACAGAGCACTGAGATTTGCTGTGTCTAGCCTCTTGTACGTGTAATTCCCTGCCGACACCACACACACACAGTTTAAAAATTCTGGAATCACATGTAAAGAGATAATGCCAGTAATATCTTTGTATTAATTGGAAAAAAGTCTGAAAAGCATAAGCCAGTACTTAAATCCTAGAGATGAATATAGTTTGGAAAATTGTTTGGTTTTGTTGTGTACATTTTCTTCTTTAGGAAGAACATTTGATGCTAAATATCTAACATTTTAGAAAAAGACTGTTTAAAAGGTCTGCTAGAAGCCAGACATGGTGCTTTATGCCTGTGATTCCATCACCTGGGAGACTAAGACAAGAAGAGTGCCATGAGATCAAGGCCAATCTGGGGTCATATAATGAACTCCAGACCAACCTGGGCTACAGAGTGAGACCCTGTCTTTAATAAAAATTTTTGGTTGGGATCTGAGACATGAACTATAATAGCAAAACCTTCCATATGTCGAGTAAGTCTGTAAGAATAATTTTAATCTAATACATCTAAAATGTCAAATTTTGTTTCCATTTTTCTGATGTAGGCATATGTCGATTGCTCTAAACTATGTTTTATTGGGGGGTGTGGGTGTGATGAACTCAAACTAGGGCACTGTGCATCAAGGCAAGTGCTGTGTCACTGAGCTACACACTCTTGGCCCTATATCTATGTGAGTGAACTCTTTCTTTCCTTTGTTCTTTCTTTTTTTATTCCTTTTTTTTTTTTTTTTGAAACAGTGTTTCTCTCTGTAACAGCTCTGACTGTCCTGGAACTTGTTTTGTTGACAAAACTGGCCTTGAACTCAAAGATCCCTCTGCCTTTGCCTTCTGAGAGTACTGAGATGAAAGGCATGTGCCGCCACCACCCAGTTGAATGAACTATTTCTTATTCTTTTGTACCCTGACTTTGTGCTCTATTCGATCTTCATCTGTGGAAGATTTTGTTTCTATTGAAAGTTGAAAACATGGGAGTTGTCACCATCAACTGGACTTTTCTAAAAGGGAGTATTTTGTAGCTTTTCACCATGAGTAAGAGATACATATTTAAGGCGATAGTTATATTTAACCTGATTCTAACTCAGTATATCTTAAACTCAACATTTTCCCTCCCCAAATGGCTTATATTTCTATTTGCCACATTTCTGGCAGTGACCCCAACATTCTGCTTTCCCAGGGTAATATTTGAAATCTTTGAGCCATTTTGACTCTTCTCCTTGAATTGCCCTATGTCTGATTTTCCCAGAATTATGTCATCATACATTTGGAAATTTGCTTAGATTTTTCATTTTCTCTATTCCTCTTTGGCAGCACTCTTGTTTGAGTGGCCATCATCTCCTTCTTGAGTTATAGCCATAATCTGCTGCCTCTCCTCATTTCATTGTGCATACCTGTGCCAAACTAATTTTCTTAAAATTCCATTCAATCGTGCCACTGTCCTGTCATAAACCTGCATTGGGTCTTTATTAGAACTTAGTGCTCGCAACATTACAATTCAAGGAGTCCCTCTCATGTCTTCTTTTCTGCCATCCATACCCTTTTTTTCTAATCTCCACCCAAGCAAAGTCTTGTACCATAAGGCAGCCCCTGGCTCCAATAGTGCCTCACTTTGACCTCTCTAGAATCTAGAGTCCAGATTGCCCTGTAATATATTCAAACCCCAAACCTCCTGATATTCACATCCTCTTCAGCTGCTATCTAATCTCTCTTCCTTCTCCACATTCCTTAAGAGTGCGTACATGCACTATATTTACTTCCTCTTATCTGGATTCTGCCACCTTAACTGTGAAGATTCTGACCTCAGTTGAGATCACCATGATCAGAGACTGGGAGTATAGTTTTGCAATAGAGTGCTTGCCTGGCATGTATTTTTTTAACAGTCTTCTTCCTGTCTTGTTTCTTAAATACCTGTGATTTTATGCTTAGCCCTCTACTCTTACTGTCTACATATCTTAAATGGTCTCTTCTTGCTTCTTGTGGTCTCGGTTATCCAGTGTTTCTGTACCAGACTCTGCTTGGACACTTCCCTGGGCTACTTAACCCTCAAACATGCCTCTTATTGTTCTCTATTTTCCATCTCAGTTGAGTGTACCTCCTTTTACTCATCACAGCATGCTATTTCATATCATCAATGTCTGTTCCACCTAATGCTTCCATCTTAAATGCCAGCATCTACCTCCCTTTACCCTAGCTTTCCAAATGTCACCATTTCCTATAAGATTTTTTCTCGCTCTTGCTAAATTGGAAGCACACCAGCAAGAACAATCTCTCATTCCCTATGAATCTTCAGTGCCTACCATAATACTTGTTTAAGAAAGTTCAATGAATCCCAGCACTTGGGAGGCAGAGGTAGGCGGATCTCTGTGAGTTCGAGACCAGCCTGGTCTACAAGAGCTAGTTCCAGGACAGGCTCCAAAGCCACAGAGAAACCCTATCTCGAAAAACCAAAAAAAAAAAAAAAAAAAAGAAAGTTCAATGAATATTGGCTTGTTTTAGTGATAGTTTATGCCCCTTGTTGTGCAGACTATATTATAGGCCCTCAATGTGAGTTTGTTCAATCATGCTATGAAGGAGACTTTATTCTGAGCTGTATATATAGCTGTAATAATATAATAATCCTAGTGATAACCGGGCGGTGGTGGCGCACGCCTTTAATCCCAGCACTTGGGAGGCAGAGGCAGGCGGATCTCTGTGAGTTCAAGACCAGCCTGGTCTACAAGAGCTAGTTCCAGGACAGGCTCCAAAACCACAGAGAAACCCTGTCTCGAAAAACCAAAAAAAAAAAAAATAATCCTAGTGATGAGGTACCATCACTCTCCAACTGTTCCTCTATAAAGCTTTCTTAAGCTAGCTCATGTGTGTAAAAGTATTCCAATTTACTTGTATCATCTTAATATTTTTGACCTTTTAGTTATTTTAACAAAATATGAATTTTAATATTAAATTAATTATAATATCATAAGAAACAAAGTGAGCCAGGTATGATGGTGCATACCTTTAATCCTAGCACTGAGAGGCAAAGACAAGTTCGAGTATGAGTTAGAGTCCAGCCTGGTAATGAGACCCTGTCTCAAAAAACAAAAAGTATTACTAAATTAACTCCCACAGGTTTAAGACTTTAGAAACAAAATGATGGATGTCACTTGCAAATGTGAACTATTTCAAAAATGCTGTATATTTGAGTTATATTTTTCTTCTTTTTTAGGATAAATATTGGGCCACAGTCTATTGAAGTACAGAAAACAAATACATCTGATGAGACTTTCCCCCCCTGTGTCTATAAACATAAGCACACTTCTATTTCTTAAAATGTATGGGTGTTTACACTTGCAAGAGTACCTGTTATAGAAGGTAGTTGAGATGACTTCTGAATTACCAGTTTTCAAGGAATCTCACTAAAATTATTATATAGAAAATCAAAACTGGTGATTAAATTTATAAACAATACATTTTACACAAATTTAGAGATACTTCTTAGATTAGAGAATGCCATACGTTTTCTGTTACCTGCCATTGGGAATTTATAGTGATACATTGTTAGTCTGAGTTTATGGAAGGTAAATATTTGGGCTCAGAGAGAGGGGCCTAACTAGTATGAGCAAGGCCCTGGGTTCAATCCCCAGCATTGTAAACAATCAGATGACTATTTTACAAAGCTTTAAGCCATCATGTAGTTTGGTTTCTTTCCAGAAGAAAGATCTAAGTAGAATTGAAAACAAACAAACAAACAAACAAAACTTCTGTTTTATTTTTGTGTGTGTGTGTGTGTTTTTTTTTTTTTTTGGTTTTTCGAGACAGGGTTTCTCTGTGGTTTTGGAGCCTGTCCTGGAACTAGCTCTTGTAGACCAGGCTGGTCTCGAACTCACAGAGATCTGCCTGCCTCTGCCTCCCGAGTGCTGGGATTAAAGGCATGCGCCACCACCGCCCGGCTATGGCATGGTTTTTCTTTTTCTTAGTGCAGTAGAATTCACTACACGTGCTTCAGAATCAGTACACTATTATTAAGTACATACTTTTCTAGCAAAATAGTAGTTCTTGTTAGCAGAATTTGGCTGCACTGATTATTTTGCCTGAGCACATGAACTTTCATTTTGGCAAGGTTTTTAAATGATTAAAAATAGTAATTTTGGCCGGGCGGTGGTGGCGCATGCCTTTAATCCCAGCACTCGGGAGGCAGAGACAGGCGGATCTCTGTGAGTTCGAGAACAGCCTGTTCTACAAGAGCTAGTTCCAGGACAGGCTCCAAAACCACAGAGAAACCCTGTCTCGAAAAACCAAAAAAAAAAAAAATAGTAATTTTTACAAGCATGGAAAGCGAGGGATATAGGGAGGCAGGAAGAAACAAGGAAAATGATCCATCCTTCTTTGTCTCCATTTCCTATAGTCCAAAGAATTGTTCCAAGAAATTAAAATGGAGGGGCATTGAAACACTTAAAGAAAATTCAATCATTGATAACCACCAGCTTGGTCAACTTCGAACACATAATAGACTCTATATTTAATAAAGTCAATAAAATGGCTTCTGAGTAGTTCCCAAGTGCCTCTTTGTCTAATGCTGAAGAGTGCCACATCTTGGCTAATGCCTATCACTGATGAGTAATGAATAGATGCATTTGTGTAACCTCTATAGAACCATAGCTTCTTTTTGTTCGGTTGGTTTTTGTTTTTTGTTTGTTTTTCAAGCTTGGAGTGCATCACCACTACCTGGCTGAGCCACAGTTCTTAACTTCATAGTTTGCTTATGAAACAGAGGTAATGTGTTTATACAACAGCAGCCATTTCAGTATATTTGTGGCTACCAAGTTAAACCCTCAGAATTAAGGTTATTTGAAGTAAGCATTCTTTTTATGTCCTCAGTGTTAAAGAAAGAAAATATGTAAGAAAGAAATCCCTGGTTGGTGAGAACAGGATAGCTATTCCTTGTTAGCCAAAACTATGAGAGTAGTGAGTCTGGTTTGCTTTTTGTGATGGATTCTCACTATATGGTTCAAGACTGGCCTTGAGCTCACTATCCTCCTGCCTCATCCTGGGGTTGCAAGGCAGATGATACCAGCTTCTTTATATTTTATAGTATAGATAAATAGTTGACCCTGAATACTCACAGGATAAATCCAACCATTTGCAGTTCAAAAATACCTGAAAAAAATACCATCTATATTGAACATGTATGGAAATTCCCTTATCGTTATTCTGAATAACAATATAGTATAGCAACCATTCGCATAGCAGTTGTATTAGCTATTACTGGGATGATTTAAAGAATACAAGATCCAGGCGGTGGTGGCACACGCCTTTAATCCCAGCACTCAGGAGGCAGAGGCAAGAGGAGCTCTGTGTTTTCGAGTCCAGCCTGGTCTAAAGAGCAAGTTGCAGACAAGCTCCAAAGCTACAGAGAAACCCTGTCTCAAAAAACAAAAAGAAAAAAATTACAAGAGGATGTGCACGGGTTACGTGCAAATACTATTCCTTTTTAGTATAAGGAACTTGGGGCTGCAGAGATGGCTCCGCAGTTTAGAGCACTTGCTCTTACAAAGGACTGAGATTCAGCTCCCAGTAGTCATGTGAACACTTATAACCATCAGTAACTCCAGTGCCAGGAGATCTGACACCCTTTGCTGACCTCCAGTGATACTGGACAAGCACATGGTACACATACATACATGCAGGCAAAATATATGCATAATAGAATTAAATAAATACAAAAATTGTTAATAGAAAGTTAATATAAGCGGCTTAAGTATCCAAAGATTTTGATGTCCAAGGTGAGGCTTAGAAGTCATCTCCACAGACACTGAGAGATGTCTATATGTTGCTCATAAAGGAGATTTTTAAGAAATAAAAAATATATTTCCTTTACGATTTTAATATACTTTTTATATTTTAGAAGTTTCATTTTTGCTCATTAAAAAAGAAAATGAGTAACTATTATTTTTAGTTCTCACTACTTCTTAACTAGATAGAAACTTGACTTTAGGCAAATCATTTAATTAATTGATTTTTTTAAAAATGTTTTTAAGTGCTAGGATTAAAGGCATGTGCCACCATGAATGTCAGCTTCTCCATCCACAAAATGGGAATGACAATACTTTTAGAGGCCTTCAAGACTTTGAAGTAGCTGGGCGGTGGTGGTGCACACCTTTAATCCCAGCACCTGGGAGGCAGAGGCAGGCAGATCTCTGTGAGTTTGAAGCCAGCCTGGTCTACAGAGCTAGTTCCAGAACAGACAGGGCTACATAGAGGGACCCTGTCTGGAAGTAATGTAGTTACTTAGCACAGTTACTTGGCCTGACAAATACATAGTTACTAATATGTGTTGCCTGTTACTGCTTCCTTTCATGGCGTTCTCAACACTATTTTTTTTTTTTTTTTTTGGTTTTTCGAGACAGGGTTTCTCTGTGGTTTTGGAGCCTGTCCTGGAACTAGCTCTTGTAGACCAGGCTGGTCTCGAACTCACAGAGATCCGCCTGCCTCTACCTCCCAAGTGCTGGGATTAAAGGCATGCGCCACCACCGCCCGGCTCTCAACACTATTTTTCTTTTTGCTTTTCCATCACCCACTGACATAAAATTGTTAGTATTATAATACGTGATTGCCTGGCATTCAAAAAGTAACCTAAGTTATCCCTACTCAGTTCAACAAATGGGTGAACAAAGGCCTGTAAAATTCCTTTTGACTCTATTGCATATTTTAATGAACATATTGGAAGAGAAAACTTTAGAGGCGAGCATCTTTTTCTCAAAATGATTGAACAAATAAAAGGCATTTAAAAAGATCTTTTAATTGTCTGAAGAGTAACTGGTCGCAAGTTATTAAAGTATAGTTCCAAAGTCTACATTAATGATAAAAGAATACTTTTATATGTTTTTTTGAGACAGGGTTTCTCTGTGTGTAACCCTGATTGTCCTGGAACTCACTCTGTAGATCAGGCTGGCTTCGAACTCACAGAGATCTGCCTGCCTCTGCCTCCTAAATGCTGGGATTAAAGGTGTGCGCCACCAACACCCAGCAGAAAAGAATACTTTTTAAAAAAAATTGTATACATGGACAAAAAAGTAGGAAGAATAGCATAATTCATCCTCATATATTGTCATCATCCAGTTCTAACAATTATCTACTAAAGTAGATTTTTTTTTCTAAAGTAGATTTTTAACAGAAATATTTTAGTCAAGTTCGAGGCCAGCCTGGTCTACAAGAGCTAGTTCCAGGACAGGCACCAAAGCTACAGAGAAACCCTGTCTCGAAAAACCAAAAAAAAAAAAAAAAAAAAAAAAAAAGAAATATTTTAGTCAAAAGCTATAACATAGGGGGCTCTGGAGAAGTGGCTCAGCAGAGAGCACTGGCTGCTCTTCCAGAGCACCTGGGTATGATTCCCAGCACCCACATGGTGGCTCCAAGCCCCCTGTAACTCTAGTCAGTTCCAGGAGATCCAGTACTCTTTTTCTGGCCTCCAGGAATACCACACATACAGGCCAGGCGGTGGTGGCGCATGCCTTTAATCCCAGCAGTCAGGAGGCAGAGGCAGGCGGATCTATGAGTTCGAGACCAGCCTGGTCTGCAAGAGCTAGCTCCAGGACAGGCTCCAAAGCTACAAGAGAAACCCTGTCTCGAAAAACCAAAAAAAAAGTTATTAAAAACTTAAAATTATGACTGCTAGCTATTTTTAGTCTCATGGGTATAGTTAGAATTCCACTTATATTTTTATTACTTAAAACATTTTTTTAATTGAGTTAACTTATTTATTGTATGTGCATTGATATGAAGGTGGTAAGATCCTCTGAAATTGGAGTTACAGATAGTTGTGAGTGCTGGGAACCAGGGTCCTCTGGAAGATCAGCTATTGCTTTTAACCACTGAGCCATCTCTCCAGCCCACTTAAAACAATTCTTAATTTAAATATATTCTGATCATATTCTTCCCCTCCCTCAAGGGAAGATTTCCAGATTCTTTCAGCCTCCCTACCCACCCAAGTTCTTTCTCAAAAACAAACAAGAACCCAATAAGGGCTGGAGAGATGGCTCAGAGGTTAAGAGCACTGGCTGCTCTTCCAGAGGTCCTGAGTTCAATTCCCAGCGACCACATGGTGGCTCACAACCATCTGTGCTGAGATCTGGCGCCCTCCTCTGGCGTGTGGGCATATATTGAGGCAGAATGTTGTATACATAATAAATAAATCTTTAAAAAAAAAAAAAGAACCCAATAAAACAACAATTTTTAATTGCTTTCCTTAGATTTCTTTAACTACTAATTTGGACAAATAGTCAAAAAATTATTTTTCTAAGTATGTAAAGTTTTATTTGGAACATACCTTTTAAATTTAATGTTGTTTTCTGGACTTACGAATTTTTTAACTCCATTACTTGGTTTTAACTGGCATATACATCATAAAGCTGTGCATATTCAGGACATGTTTTTAAATCTGAAGACCAAAGAAAACTGCATGGGTTTATAACCTATTGGGAGAAAAGGTTAAATATGCAGAAGAGAATAGATTATGTTTTATCTTTGTTTTTAAGGTTTGGATTAAGCAACAAATTTGATACGGAATTTCCCTCAGTTCTGACAGGGAAGGTAAGTGAGTTTGCTTTGAATTTTCCGATTCTAATGCACTGTGTTATGGTTTATTCAATGTTATGACAAATGCTTTGACTCACTGGTAATGAAGCCAAATAACAGGAGGCCTCCCTACTTGGAAGCTGTGTTCACAGTGACTAAATGGTGTTACCATGACAACCAGCCTCTGGCCAGCTATTTTGTCTGTTGTTTCTTAATGTCAGCCATTGTTTATTTACCTGTTCAGCTTTTCCAGTGTCGCCTTTTTTGCCCAGCACAGGTAGCTGTAATTATTTTCATTTAGATCTATAATTTCCAATATTTCTCATTACCAAATTATCTTTGTAACTGAGTCACTATTATTTTTAAAGTGTTGTGTGGCACGCATCATTTATTACAAATAAAAAGCATCACATTTTTGGTTATTTTTTTTTCCTATTAGATTGAGTTTCTAAAATTAGATTCATAGCAATAAATAACTACCTTTCTATTTGTGGTTTCTCTATATTCAATTGCATTCTTGTTCAAAATTCAGACTTCCCAGGATTCAAACCTATCATTATGGATTAATGTACAGCATGATGATTATTAATAATATTGTATTATATACTGAAAATTTGCCAAATGAACAGATTTCAGGTTCTCTAAAAGAAACGATAAATAAGTATGTAAGGAGAAATATTAACTTGCTTGACTGTAGTAATTATTTCACTATATATAGGTATATTAAAATGTCATGTTGAGCTGCTTGGTAGCACAGATATGTAAACAGCACTAGCATTCAAGAGGGTCATGAATTCCAGGCCAGTTAGAGCTTCTGTCAAAAAAGCCACCATCACTAACAACAACAGCAACAAACCCACCAGCATACTGTACACTTGAAATGTTGCCTTTTTTGCTTTGTTTTGCTTTGGTTTTTTGGTTTTTTGGTTTTTGTTTTTTGGTTTTTTGTTGTTGTTGTTTTTCTTGGTTTTTCGAGACAGGGTTTCTCTGTGTAGCTTTGGAGACTGGCCTGGAACTCGCTCTGAAGAGAAGACTGGGCTCTAACTCACAGAGGAAATACCTCTGCCTCTGCCTCCTGAGTGCATGCACCACAGCCTGACTGAAATATTGCCTTTTTAAAAAGTACTGTATTTGGGAAAGTTCTCTTACAGGAATGGTAACTTTCAGTTTGGGGTGATGGCTCAGTGGGCAAAAAGTCCTTGCTCTGCAAGCATGAGAACCCGAGTTCAGATCCTCAGTACCCACATAAAAGCAGGTACAATGGGGGACATTCTCCGGCCATTTAGTTTAGAAGAAATGATGAGTTCCAGGTTCAGTGGGAGATCCTGTCTCAAAATAAGGTGGAGAGTGAGAGAGCTTTAGAGACAGCTCAAGTCCATCTTTGGCATCTACACTTGCACAGGCAAGTGCATGCACACACGCTCACACACACACACACACACACACACACACAGAAAGGCATAGAGAGATGGAGGGATTGAGAGAAGGAAAGGGCGGGAGGGGAGGAAAAATCTCTTTGGTATAAATGTTCGGCTTTGGTCTCTAGTAGTTCTACCTCCCACTCCTAATCATTTAGAATACTTCAAGTGCAGCAGCAGCTTAAACTTAGGTATGTTTTATAAACACTAGTAAGAAACATTTTCTCCAAATGTGTATAATTAAACATGGAAATATCTCCTGAATAATAACATTGATATAAACATGATATGTTTAATATTAAAATTAAACATGTAAATCAAAACATCTCCAATAGAAAATTTCTTTACATTTCCCTTAAGGCTACTGCATGTGTTGTCTGGGAAATTACATATAGCTTTAATACTAGCTTAATATGCTGGACAGTGTCGCATGCCTGTAATTCAAGCACTCAGGAGGCAGAAACAGGCAGACCTCTGTGAGTTCGAGCCCAGCCTGGTCTACATAACAAATTCCTAACCTGCCAGGGATATATAATAAAACCCTGTCTCAAAAAAAATTGCTAGCTAAATTTTTTCTACATGTTTAAAATTAGAGACCTAGAAATTTCTAGAAAACTGTCAGTAAATATAGCTCCCAGGCATAAGCATTATCCATTTTTTTTTTTTTTTTGATTTTCGAGACAGGGTTTCTCCGTAGCTTTTTTGGTTCCTGTCCTGGAACTAGCTCTGTAGACCAGGCTGGCCTCGAACTCACAGAGATCAGCCTGCCTCTGCCTCCCGAGTGCTGGGATTAAAGGCATGCGCCACCACCACCCGGCGCATTATCCATTTTTTAAATTAGCCAGTTTTATGTGCTGAAGTAATCTTTAGAATATCTTTTCACACCTCTTCATTCCTTTCCAAACTTTTTGGAAGTAAAAATTCCATTGACCCATAAGATACTAAGATTTTTTAAATTGGAGTTGTAAGAATGGTAAGCTGCTTTTGGGATCCATTCATATAGCCTAGATAATCTGGAGGGAACTGTTCTTGAAAACATCTATTCTTTTTTTTTCCAATCTGTCTTTTTTTTAGAAACAGGATTTTGTTATGTATCTCAAGCTGCCTGGAATTCATTATATAACCCAAGCTGATCTGAAGCTTGTAGCAATCCTCCTGCCTCAGCTCTCTGATGTTATGATTACAAGCATGAGTCACCATGCCTGACTAAAATAGCTATTCTTTTCAGGTGACTGTTTTTATAGTACACATCATATTGATATGTGGCTGTATGTTCAATTATGTGTTATTTGTATTGTTCACACTTTTGCATGTGTACATGGCTATACATTGAGTAATGCAGAAATGTTAGTGCAATGTTTTCTTAATGTGTGTTTGACAATGAGGAAAGCACTAAAAGTAATTCTGAAAGTCTGATATTAGTTTCTTTGTTTGTTTGTTTGCTGTGGATCAAGCCCTGGGCTTTGCTCACACTAAGCATGCGTGCTACCACTGAGCTTCATCTCAAGTTCCTGGCGGTCTGATTTTTAAGGTTACATGTTTATGACATAAATACAAGTTTTATTTTCTTAATGAGATTTTTTTTCTCCAGTAGGAACCATTTTACTTGTATGGATTAGTGTGGATTATTAAACCATTTCTCTAATAAGTAGGGGAAGGGCGAATAAAAATATGAAAAACTAAATTAAAAGGTCTTAATTCCCTACTTACTACTCCTTGTGTAGATTGTCTTAAGATGGGTAAGTGTAATGCCTGGCAGAAAAGAGTTGCCCTTTAGAAAAATCAGCTTTTGGCATGAGAGAGATATTCCAAGTAGCTGGCTTGAGGTCAACAAAATTGCAGTGAGTTAGGAAAATCTAAAAGACCATTTGGTAAATTCCACAACTCAGTATTAACGTTTTGCTTCTTTTGTGTTAATTCTTGTAAGTGCAGAAAAGATTGTTTTTCCCATTTCACTAAAGGTAAGTTCTCCTGTCATGATAGGACAAATCATGTAGGTATGTATGTGTATACACACAGAGATTCTGGTGAGAGCCTCCAGTTCTCAGCTTGAGAGGAGTGAAGGGCGTTATGGGGAGAACACTGTGCAGTATTGGGAATGGTGAGCCATAAAAATTGCCCTTTTCTATTGTGGTCCTGTATGACAAGCAATTGCTATGCTTGTGGGCCTCACAATGACGGAGGCGAATCAGTCCTGCTGGGCTTTGCTTGGATTTTCTTCTGAGTCTCCTGCATCCTGTTATAAAATATTATGACCCTTTTCTCCACCTTCATGATGTTGTTTTCTTTTTTCTCTCCAAGAGAGTCAAAAGGAATGACATGTTTCTTTACAGCCTACTGTCCAATTAGGAAGTCAGAGGCTCCCAGCCGACATTCAATACTAGAAATAGTTGTATACAAGTGAATGAGTCAAATGCTCCTAACTCGGAATCTGCAGTTAATTAAACATTTCTCTCCTTGTTCAAAGCATAGAGTTAGTCAATTCTCATTTCCTATCTCTGCTTTAGGATTTGTACTGTTACTCAAAAACGGGTTCAACCCCCCAAAGCCAACCCTGGCATCTTTTTAAAGTCAAAATGCAGATTGTAGTTTGAGATTCTAGCATGTTTTTCTTTTCAATAGATTCGTTTTATGACCCAAAATTTGACTGCTCATCTTTAGCAAGTTGAACATTTGAGTTTTAATGTGTCTATAGTAAAAGAGTATCCTTTTGGAGAGGGTTTGGGAGAAGGAAAATTGCCTAATTTAAGGAGTGTTGCTTACATTTTCAGAAACAATAATAGACAGCTTCCTAACAAACTGTGCACACTGTGCCGTGTAACTGATTTCATTTCCGTGCTTCAGATTGAAAGTCAGCTTTCTCTTCCCTCAGCCTTCTACCACTGTTCTTCCCTGACAGAAAGAAACCTCTTTTCAGAGAGAGAGAGAGAGAAAGCTGTTCTCTAAGTCCTTCTAGGCAGTGAGGTAAGGGGTTGTATTTTTCAGAAAATGTACAGCTGTCAGACCAGTAGCATTTAAATGCTTAAAGAACACAAATTAAGACTCCTCTTTTGCCTGTAATCTCACCATGCAATATGGACAATAGCTCCATTCACTGAGTACCTAATATACGCTAGATATTGTGTTAACTAGTTTTATAGCTGTTACCTCATTTATTCTTAGTTTTCCTTACAGAAGGAAAACTAATTGCAGCCTATGCATAGGAGGAAGCAATGTTACACAGTTATGAGAGAGTGAGAATAAATGCCTACCTGAGTGAAGGACTCTGGCCCCTCGTGGGATTCTGTGTGTCCCTTAGCTCAGGTAAAAGGTGAAAGGGAAAACTCCTTTCAGATGGAAACTGTGTTTCTTTAACTGGTACCTGGTTACTGGTGATTTCCTGCGCTGAGAAGGAAGTGAGATGTTGCTGTTTGGGACAGATAAATGTTTAGATAGTAACTAGTAACATCAAAGGACCACAGGTGGAGCAAGTGGTAGAGCATCTACTTAGTGTGAGCTACCTCCCTCCCACCCTCCAGTTACCTCCCTGGTTCTGAGAAGAAGGGAGAAGAAAGAGGCGGATGCGAGGAATAGCTCTGAAGAAATTCTAAAGTTTAAGAGCATTGAAGTTTCCTTCAAAACGTGGCAGATTATCCTTTTATTTCTAATCGAAGGTATAACAAATGGTGGGCTTTCTGACCAATCCCTTTGCCTTCAGAGAAGTCAGGCAACAGCTTTGCTTTCTTTATGTCTGAGACATGATTTACAGGCTTTCTTTTTCAAAGTACTCCAGCCAAGAAATTCTTTCTAAGGTGAAACTTGCATTTCCGGTGACTCAGCAGGTAAGAGCACTGGCTGCTCTTCCAGAGCTCCAGCGTTCAATCTCCAGCAACCACATGGTGGCTTACAACCGTCCATAATGAGATGTTTCCCTCTTCTAGCATTCAAGCATACATGCAGACAGAGCACTCACAAAATACATAAATAAATATATTAAAAAGATAAAGCAAAGACTATCATTTTACCTTGTACATGAGGAACCAGGATTCAGAAAATTTAAATGATTTTGTCTGTGGTTTTCTCAGGCACAGCAAAAACTGGAAGCCAACTCTCCTGATTTGGCTTATTAATGTTTTTTATTTCCATTATAAAGTGTAATTCTGTGAATTTATTTCCATATTTGCCCTGCAGAAATGTCAGTTCATTGGGATTCTTGGTGCACAGTAGCTGTGACTGTGTTGTTTTTAACAGTGTAGATGGAGAATAAAGTCCATTTTCCCCGTGTAAACAAAGTTTTAAGCCCTACAATTTCAAAACTGGCCATTGTTAGCAAAAATAGCCATTTCATCGACTGAGTAATTGAGTTATGGTGACACAAACAGTTCTAATAGAGCTTATCTACTCAATGTTTTCATTGTGATGGTGCTGAATTGGACCTTTATAGCATCTATCAATATGTATGTTTGTGTGGAGTCTAAGACAACCCTGCCAAAAAAGTTTAAAACGTGAAAAAGCAACTTGTCTAGTGCAGCCGTTTATGTGTAAGAGTGAAGCTTTTAGGTTTGTGCTGTTACACATTTTTACAGCAATTTATTTTTCTACCAACATCATAAGTTTTGCTTTCACAACAAGACGCTGAACTCTTCCCCTTGAATTTACTGTCTGCCGACAATCTGAGTAATGCAGAAGCATCTTGGGGATACAGAAACATGATTTCACCGAAAGCAGACTATTTTTAGTGTGCCTTTGACTCATGAAACTTGCAAGAGGAAATTTTGATGTAAATCTTAACTACATGGGTCATGCTCATGCCTTTGAATTGACTCTGTCATTGTTTACAGAGAAGCACAAGCAACTACTTGCAGGGACAGAGTGAGTAATTAGAAATACTAAATTTGTGGAAAGACTCTTCAACCTTCAATACTCAGAGTGGTTATGAATGTAATATGTGCTGAATACTGACAGACTGTTTTAAGCATAATTACCAGATATTATCTCTTGTTAATGTATTTCACTGTAATCAGCAGCAAATTTAACTATTATAATTGCAGATTTGCCAGAAAGAAAATGTGTTAAGAATTTATTTCAGACTAATTCAGGGCTGGACAGAGGTGTGTGCCTTTAATCCCAGCACTGGGGGGGGGGGGGGGGGGCAAAGGCAGGTGGATCTCTGTGAGTTCAAGGACAGCCCGGGTCTACAGAGTGAGTTCTGGGACAGCTGCTATACAAAGAAACCCTCTCTCAAAAACAAAAAAAAAAAAAATCAAAGTAATTCAGGATTATTATGAATGCCTAATTTTCATTCTGTCTCCTCTGGTCAGTAGTTTGGTTTTTCTCCTTGCCTTATGCTTCTAACCATGGCTCAGCTTTCAGTCAGGGTGCCTGAAGACTGTGAGCACCATTGTCTTAACAAGAATGTTTGATGGGAGCCGGGTGGTGGTGGCGCACGCCTTTAATCCCAGCACTCGGGAGGCAGAGGCAGGCGGATCTCTGTGAGTTCGAGACCAGCCTGGTCTACAGAGCTAGTTCCAGGACAGGCTCCAAAACCACAGAGAAACCCTGTCTCAAAAAACCAAAAAAAAAAAAAAAGAATCTTTGATGGGTTTCCCATATTATCAGTTATGTTGCTTTCAGGGGATTATGGCCATTTCAGAGCATTGTAGATATTACATGAAGTTCTTCAAGTATGAAATTATATTGCTTCACTCCCTGATGTCTTCCAAGAGTATATGATACAGATTTATGGCGAGAATATATTGAGACATTAAAGTATTTCTGATATTTTCTTTAGAATTGGGGGTAGTGGGAAGCTGTCCACAAACTCATAAAGTTAGTCCCCCTGTTTTAGGTGGCTCCAGAAGAATTCAAGACCAGCATTGGCCGTGTGAACTCATGTCTGAAAAAGGCTCTCCCAGTCAATGTGAAATGGCTGCTGTGTGGATGTCTCTGCTGCTGCTGCACCCTGGGGTGCAGCCTGTGGCCTGTTATTTGTCTCAACAAGAGAGTGAGTATAACCAGCCTATTGTATAACAATAAAAAGAGCTGCCGTTTAGTGGACACTCGCTATGTATTAGAACTGTTTCAATTTACTTTACATGATTTATTAAGTTCCCATAACAATGCTGTCCTTATATTAAAGCTCAAGAAACTTTAGGAAGGGAGTAGAAGCCACTTGTTCAGCCTTTATCAATACTTTATCACTTGGTATGAGCTTCCACTACTTGAAATAAATGCAGTCTAATTAAATGTACTCAAGTAAATGTGTATGAATTACTTTTTAAAAAAGAAAACCCGAAGAAATGACTTAAATAATCTGAGCTAAGGTACCAGGGGAGCATCTTTGGCTTTTTGAAGCCAAACAAAAGAACCAGCAATCCTCAAAGGTTGAGAAAGCCCTTAGCTTTGAACATGTCGCAGTAAAATTCCAAAATAACCTTTCTAGTTGTGTCCTGAATTTAGGATACTGCCTTAATTTTGTCTTCTTTAAAATTATATTTAATGGGGCTGACGAGATGGCTCAGTGGTTAAAAGCACTGACTGTTCTTCCAGAGAACCAGGGTTCAATTTCCAGCTCACAGCTGTCAGTTCCAGGGGACCCAACACCCATGGCAAAACATCAATGCACATAAAATAAAAATAAATTTAAAATTTTTATTTATTTAAAGATATAATTTTTAAATTTATTTTTATTTCAGGAATGTGGGAAGACCTCTTTGAAAAATCTGATTAATGGGCAGGGAATATAGCTCAATGGTAGAGTGCTTGTCTATCGGATGTGAGGCCCTAAGTTCAGTTCCCAGACATGGAAAAAATGTGGTTACAGGCCCTGGAGAGATGGTAAGATCAAGAGTGAGGACCTGAGTTTAAATCCAGTACCCATGTCAAAAGCCAGGCATGGGTGGAGGCAGAAGGCTCCTTGTGGCTTGCTGGCCATCAGCCTACCTCTGGGTTAAACAAGAGGCTCTGTCTGAAGGAAATGGAAGGAGGTAGAGCAGGCCTCCACAAGTTCACACAGGCACATGCCTGTACATATGCACCATATGCCTGTACACACATACACACACAAATTCAATTATGATTAAATCCAAACACCCATTTTACCTAAAATTCTTTCCCTAGTGTCTACTGATGGTTGTTTAAACTTGTAAATCACAATTGGTCCACTAAATCAGATATGGTATTATAAGTTGAAAATATTTCAAGAAATACTCATTTTATCTTGTGTTTTCTCTTAAGCTCTTTTATGATTGCTTCAAAAAGACAGATAATAAATAAAATGTTGTAAACTTTGACTTCTTCCCTTAACCCAGAACCTTGTGCATGGTAAGTAGGTGTTCTACCACTGAGTCAAAGCCCCAACTCTTGTTTTTATTTTGAAACATGGTCCCATTAAGTTACCCAGGCTAATTTTTTTTTGAGACAGGATCTCATTGTGTAGTCCTGGCTAACCTGGATCTCATTATGTAGTCCAGACTGATCCTGAACTCATGGAGATCTGTCTTCATCTGTCTTTTGCCTCCTGAGTGCTAGGATTAACGATTCACACTATCACACACCTGACCAGGGCTGATCTTAAACTCCTGTAGCCCAGGCAGCCCTTGAGCTCCTGGTCTTTCTGCTTCAGCCTCCTTAGCATTATAGGCGTGCGTCACCAAATCAAGCCCCACCTATGACTTTTGGAATGGAAAAGTTAAACAGTTTACTGATTTCCTGGTGATTATTAAAGCCACCAGTAGATCAGAGCTTTGCTTTAAATAAATACAGTTTAATTTGTTTGTCAAAGCAAATATAGTATTTTCAACTGACTGTCTATAAGTTTAAAAAAGCTGAGAGCAAAAAATTTTTAATTGTATTTTTTAGAAGTTACAATCATTAACTTCTACCCCATTGTTTTAAAGCCTCAGTGTGAATTAATCCAAAGATTTCCTATCACATAAATATAGCCAGTCTTAATTACTAGAAACAAGGTTTTTGGTTTTAATGTTATCAAGAATGTTTTCCTCTTGATTTATTTATGCTTTTGTCCATCTCAATACTTGTGCTGGAGGGCCTACAACAAACCTTTTTTCCAGCCATGTGTTTCTGCTATGAGTATTTCTAGTAGAATATTCAATAAAGGCTGAGATGATGCTGATTCCCTGATAATTCTTCTTTCTGCCATTGCTTTGGTTAACTAAGTTTACACTGTGGCCAGCAGGATGGCTCAGCTAGTAAAGGTGATTGGTGCTAAGCCTGAGAACCTGAGTTTAATCTCTAGACCCACATGATAGAAGAGAGAACCAACTCCCACATGTTGTCTCTGACCTCTACATGCATATACTCACACACACACACATGCACGCACGTTACAATTTAAACAATGATAATTTATGGGGCTTAAGACATGGTTCAAAGTTTAGAAGAGTTTACTATTCTTCCAGATGATCCAAGTTCAAGTTTCAGACCCACATCAAGTGACTTGTAATCACCTATAATTCCAGCTCCAAGGGAAGCTTTTTTCTGGCCTGCATGGGCACCCTCACAAATGTGGCACACATACACACACATTTTTAAAAATACAAAATAAGTCTTTAGAAATGACAGTTTAGACTGGAGATAAAAGTAGACCACTTCCTCTGCATGCACAAAGCCCAAAGTTCAATCCCCGGCACCACATAAACCAGGCATGGTGGCACATGTCTTCTCCAGCACTTGAGGTGAAAGCAGTAGGAGCAAGGTTCAAGGCTACATAGTGTGATCCGAGGCCAGCCTGGGCTATATGAGACCCTGTCTAAAAATTGTTTAGTGTAGATTTGTAAACCATTATCCCAAGAGTCAAACCACTCCTCTATATTCTTGAACATTTAGAAAAATTATCAGCATTTAAAAATTAAAATACTAGGCCGGGCAGTGGTGGCTCACACCTCAGGAGGCAGAGGCAGGTAGATCTCTGAGTTTGAGGCCAGTCTGCTTTGCAGAGTGAGTTCCAGGACAGTCAGGGCTGTTACACAAAGAAACCCTATCTCAAAAAAGAAAATTAGAATACTGAAATCAGAGATAGGGATCAGTGAGACAGCTCTTGCCTAGAGTTTGTGAAGTCTTGGATTCTACGCCTGGCACCTCGTTCATTAATTTTTAAAAGAAAATTTGTGCTATCCAGTCAGCTTCTCCTAAAAGCTGGAGATCTGAGTGAGAGTTAACTGTAGCCACAAAGGTATGTAGGTCCAATGAGTTTCGACTTACCCCCTCTTACACGTAGGTATGGTGTGGGTCCAGTCAATTTCAACTTACCCCTCCTTACATGTAGGTATGTGGGTCCAGTCAGTTTTGACTTACCCCCTCTTATACAAACCATGGAAGCAGCTATGGTTTCATATTCAGCTTTAAGACTTGGTCCTATCACCACCCTTACATGTGAAATTACTTTAAACCTTTCCACTTTTTTTACTTTGAGCCTTAACAAATTGAGAGGGCTATTTCAAAGGGAGTGCCTATTCTCATAAAACAAATATGATGGTGTTTTATGAGGTAGAACTTGTAATTACCATCATACTTGATTCCTTGTTTGTAGGGTTTCTTAAGTATTTAAAAAAAGAGATGATAAAACAAAAACCCTACCCATACATCATGTCATATAGAAAAGGAATCAGGCTTTGTTGCAAAAAATAGTTCTATCTGCAAATTGTATTTAAGCATTTTACTTGTGTCTTTCACAGAGTACATGTGTACTCTTATGCAAAGAAGACATGAAGCTATTCTGTACAGTGCTATAACTTAGATGTACCCTGCCTTTGAACCTTTAGGGGGTGTTTTTTGTTTTTGTTGGGAGCGCGTTGCCAATCCCAGGCTGTCCTTGAACTGACTATGTAGGTGAGGATGGCCTTGAACTTCTGATCCTGTGTCCGCCTCCTGAATGCTAAGATTATAGGCTACTATAATATACCACTATATAAACTAGGCCTAGTTTATATAGTGCTGGGAGTGGAACCAAGGGGTTTAAGTCCACGCCGGACAAGCATTATACCTACTAAGTTATATCCATAGCTCAAGCTACTACCTTTATCTTCTGCTGAACTTGAATCATTTGCCTATAGCCATATATAAGAAAATAATTGTGTGGTTTTTTTTGTGTTTTTCCTTTTTGTTTTGTTTTGATTTTTTTAAGACAGAGTTTCTCTGTATAACCCTGGCTGTCCTGGAACTCACTCTGTAGACCAGGCTGACCTCGAACAAAGGCAGTGACAGGCAGTGAGATATCTGTGAGGCCAGCCTGGTCTACAGAGAGTTCCAGGAGAGGCACCAAAGCTACAGAGAAACCCACTCTCAACCCCCATCCCCCCAAAAAGAAGAAGATGATAAACCACATGGCTAGAGAGATGGCTCAGTGGTTAAGAGCACACTGGCTGCTCTTCCAGAGGTTGAGTTCAATTCCCAGCAACCACATGGTGACTCATAACCCTCCATAATGAGATCTGGTGCCCTCTTCTATTGTGTAGGCATACCTGCAGACACAACACTGTATACATAATAGATAGATGGATGGATGGATGGATGGATGGATGGATGGATGGATGGATGGATGGATGGATGAATAGATAGATAGATAGATAGATAGATAGATAGATAGATAGATAGATAGATAGATAGATAGATAGATAGATAGATAGATCTTTTTTAAAAAGATGAATCCTTTAGTTTAGTTTTAGTATATTTACAAATAGTGCTTGTGTAACCATTCTACACACTCTAATTTTAGAACATTTCCTTCACCTTTAAAAGGAAAGCTTGGGACCATTTGTAGTGACTTCAAATTTCTCCTCAGCCCCTTCCCCAATCCCAAGCAAGTGCAACCTACTTTGACTCTTACATTTCCCTTATATTACTTTACTTTTTTATATTTATATTCTCATAAATATAATTTTTTGTTTTTTTTTTTTACGACAGGGTTTCTCTGTAGCTTTGGAGCCTGACCTGGAACTAGCTCTTGTAGACTAGGCTGGCCTTGAACCCACAGAGATCTGCCTGCCTCTGCCTCCTGAGTGCTGGGATTAAAAGTGTGTGCCCAGCTATAAAATATAGTATAAATTTTATATTGTATTGTATTTTTATATTATATATTTTTATTTTTACTTTATAAATTTATATATTTATATTTCCTTTATATTCCTATATATTACTTCATGGCTGACTTTGAAAGCAAGAAAAGATAATGGCTTTTATTGGGTAGAAACACATACAAAAATTGCCTGTGAAGCCACTTTCAGGTCTATAATTCAGTGGCATTAAAACCATTAACACTGTCACACAGCCATCCCCATTGTGCAATTCCAGCCCTCCTTCGTCATCCTGCAGGAAACCCCATGCCCAGAAGCCACCATTCTCCATCACCTCTGCAAGTTAAGAAGTGCTCCCTCCTCTTTATCTTTCAGAAGAGTTTTAAAAGGATTAATATTAATTCTTTAATATTCTTTGGAGAATGTACTAGGAAAGCCTGGGATTTACTATGTTGGCAAGGGTTTGATTTGCATGTACTCTATTGACTTGGCTTAGTCAGATTTACTGAGGCTTATTCTTTTTTTAATTTTTTTTTTTGAATCTTAACCAGAGTTTCCTCTCTCCTATCCTCCCAGTCCCTCGCCAGATTCTGTATTTGTATTTGAGTCAATTCTAGGAATTCCTTCCCTTTGTCTAGGCTCTCTAGTGCATCTGCATAGCGTAGCGTGTATTGTAGCTCTGCATTCCTGAAAGGTCAATTGCAAAGTTTCTGGCTTAGTCCATTGAGTCTTCTCTTGCAGCTAGATGTTTGGTATATTTGTCAGTATTTTCAAAAGGAGACCTTTTGGTGTTTCTATTCTGTTCCTACTCTCTCTTTTTGTCTTTCTTCTGCTGCCTTTGGATTTAATTTGCTTCCTTCGCTAATGCCTTAAGGTGTGAGCTAGGTTATTGATTTGAGGCCAGCCTTCTCTCTTCCCACAGCTGTGTATAGTTCCTTTTCCTTCTAAGCATTGCTTTTGTTGCAGCCTCTAAGTTTAGCCTGAAGTAGTTTGTTTTCACTATTTTCTAGGTTGCTTGTGGGTTCTTTGGACTATTCATTGTTTCAGGATATGGTGTTTGATTTCTTCCTTTGTAAATCTCTTTGTTGAGCTGCATAGTTGTGTTTTGTCCATTATTGAAAGTAGGATATCAAAGTCTCTATTGTTATGGAGTTACCTAATTCTCACCTTAGTGTAGTCAATTTTTTTAAGATTTATTTATTTGTTTGTTTGTTTATTTATTTATTATGTATACAATATTCCTTCCATGTATGCCTGCCTGTCAGAAGAGGGCACCAGATCTCACTATAGATTACTGTGAGCCACCATGTGGTTGCTGGGAATTGAACTCAGGACCTCTGGAAGAACAGTCAGTGCTCTTAACTTCTGAGCCATCTCTCTAGCCCAGTGTAGTCAATTTTTAATCATAGGTTTTAGTTTGTTGTTCATTGCATGTATGTTCGTAATAGTTA